>NW_027455739.1:5000-44914 GCF_040206685.1 Ascaphus truei
GGTGACAGAGAGAGAGAAAGGTCACACAGAGATAGAGGAGGTGACAGAGAGAGTGTGAGAGAGTGAGAGAGTGAGACAGAGTGTGGAAGAGTGTGAAAGTGTGAGAGTGAGAGTGTGAGAGAATGAGAGTGTGAGAGAGAGTGAGACTGAGACAGTGTGGCAAGTGTGAAGTGTGGAGTGAAGTGTGAGAGTGAGAGTGTGAGAGTGAGAGTGTGAGAGTGAGAGTGTGGAGTGTGAGTGTGAAGTGAGAGTGTGAGAGTGAGAGTGTGAGAGTGAGAGTGGTGGAGAGAGTGAGAGAGGAGTGTGAGGAGTGAGAGAGTGAGTGTGAGAGAGTGAGACAGAGTGAGAGAGTGAGAAGAGTGAGAGAGTGAGAAGAGTGAGAGAGTGAGACAGAGTGAGAGAGTGAGACAGAGTGAGAGAGTTGAGACAGAGTGAGAGAGTGAGACAGAGTGACGAGAGTGACAGAGTGAGAGAGTGAGACAGAGTGAGAGAGTGAGACAGAGTGAGAGAGTGAGGCAGAGTGAGGTGTGAGAAGAGTGAGAGACAGAGTGTGGAGGAGGCAGAGTGGTGAGACAGAGTGTGAGACATAGTGTGAGACAGAGTGTGAGACAGAGTGTGAGACAGAGTGCTGAGAGACAGAGTGTCGAGACGAGTCGTGAGACAGAGTGTGAGACAGAGTGTGAGACAGAGTGTGAGACAGAGTGTGAGACAGAGTGTGAGACAGAGTGTGAGACCGAGTGTGAGACAGAGTGTGAGACAGAGTGTGAGACAGAGTGTGAGACAGAGTGTGAGACAGAGTGTGAGACAGAGTGTGAGACAGAGTGTGAGACAGAGTGTGAGACAGAGTGTGAGACAGAGGTGAGACAGAGTGTGAGACAGCAGTGTGAGACAGAGTGTGAGACAGAGTGTGAGACAGAGTGTGAGACAGAGTGTGAGACAGAGTGTGAGACAGAGTGTGAGACAGAGTGTGAGACAGAGTGTGAGACAGAGTGTGAGACAGAGTGTGAGACAGAGTGTGAGAGAGTGTGAGAGAGAGGTGAGAGGTGAGAGAGTGTGAGAGAGTGTGAGAGAGTGTGAGAGAGTGTGAGACAGTGTGAGACAGTGTGAGACAGTGTGAGACAGTGTGAGACAGTGTGAGACAGTGTGAGAGAGTGAGACAGTGTGAGAGTGAGACAGAGTGAGAGAGAGAGAGTGTGAGAGAGAGAGTGTGAGAGAGAGAGTGTGAGAGAGTGAGAGAGTGAGAGAGAGAGAGTGAGACAGAGTGTGAGAGTGAGACAGAGTGTGAGAGTGAGACAGAGTTGTGAGAGAGAGAGTGAGAGTGAGAGAGTGAGACATAGTGTGAGAGTGAGACAGAGTGTGAGAGAGTGAGAGTGTGAGAGTAAGTGAGAGTGAGTGAGAGTGGACAGAGTGTGATAGAGTGAGAGAGTGAGACAGAGTGTGAGAGAGTGAGACAGAGTGTGAGAGAGTGAGTGTGAGACAGAGTGTGAGAGTAAGACAGAGTGTGAGTGTGAGAAGTGAGAGTGTGAGAGAGTGAGACAGAGTGTGAGAGTGTGTGAGAGTGAGAGAGGTGAGAGTGAGACAGAGTGTAAGAGTGTGAGAGAGTGAGACAGAGTGTGAGAGTGTGAGAGTGTGAGAGTGAGAGAGTGAGACAGAGTGAGAGAGTGAGACAGAGTGTGAGAGTGAGACAGAATGTAAGAGTGTGAGAGAGTGAGAGAGTGAGACAGAGTGTGAGAGAGTGAGAGAGTGAGAGTGTGAGAGAGTGAGAGTGTGAGAGTGTGAGAGAGTGAGAGTGTGCGAGTGAGACAGAGTGTGAGAGTGAGACAGAGTGTGTGAGAGTGAGACAGAGTGTGAGAGAGTGAGACAGAGTGTGAGAGAGTGAGACAGAGTGTGAGAGAGTGAGACAGAGTGTGAGAGCGTGAGAGAGTGTGAGAGAGTGAGACAGAGTGTGAGAGAGTGAGAGAGAGTGAGAGAGTGAGTGTGAGAGAGTGAGAGAGAGAGGGTGAGAGAGAGGGTGAGAGAGGGTGAGAGAGAGAGAGAGAGAGAGTGACAAAGAGAGAAGAGAGTGACAAAGAGAGAGAGAGGGTGAGAGAGAGGGTGACAGAGAGAGAGAGGGTGACAACGAGAGAGAGGGTGACAACGAGAGAGAGGGTGACAACGAGAGAGAGGGTGACAACGAGAGAGAGGGTGACAACGAGAGAGAGGGTGACAGAGAGAAAGGGTGACACAGAGAGAAAGGGTGACACAGAGAGAGAGATGGTGACACAGAGAGAGAGGGGGGTGACAGAGAGAGAGGGGGTGACAGACAGAGAGAGAGAGAGAGAGAGAGAGAGAGATGAGAGAGAGAGAGGAGAGAGGAGAGAGAGAGAAAGAGAGGGTGAGAGAAAGAGAGGGTGTGGAGAGAGAGAGAGAGAGAGAGAGTGACAGAGAGAGAGAGAGGGTCACACAGAGATGAGAGGGTGACAGAGAGTGAAAGGGGGGTGACAGAGAGGAGAGAGAGAGAGAGAGAGAGAGAGAGAGAGAGAGAGAGAGAGAGAAAGTGTGACACAGAGAGAGAGAGTGACAGAGAGAGAGAGTGTGTGAAAAGAGAGAGAGAGGGGTAAGAGAGAGAGAGAGAGAGAGAGAGAGAGAGAGAGAGAGAGAGAGAGAGTGAGAGAGTGAGAGTGAGGCAGAGTGTGAAAGTGAGAGTGTGAGAGAGTGAGAGTGTGAGACAGAGTGTGAGAGAGTGAGAGTGTGAGAGAGTGAGAGTGTAAGAGTGTGAGAGAGTGAGAGTGTGAAAGTGTGAGAGAGAGTGTGTGAGAGTGTGAGAGAGTGAGAGTGTGAGAGTGTGAGAGTGAGGCAGAGTGTGAGAGTGTGAGAGTGAGGCAGAGTGTGAGAGAGTGAGAGTGTGAGAGAGTGAGAGTGTGAGAGAGAGTGAGAGTGTGTGAGAGGGAGGCAGAGTGTGAAAGTGTGAGAGTGAGAGTGTGAGAGTGTGAAAGTGTGAGAGAGTGAGAGAGTGAGTGTGACAGAGTGAGAGTGAGTGAGAGTGATACAGAGTGTGAGAGAGTGAGGCAGAGTGTGAAAGTGTGAGAGTGAGAGTGTGAAAGTGTGAGAGAGTGAGAGAGTGAGTGTGACAGAGTGAGAGTGAGTGAGAGTGATACAGAGTGTGAGAGAGTGAGGCAGAGTGATACAGAGTGTGAGAGAGTGAGGCAGAGTGAGACAGAGTGTGAGAGTGAGACAGTGTGAGAGAGTGAGACAGAGTGTGAGAGTGTGAGAGTGTGAGAGTGTGAGAGTGTGAGAGTGTGAGAGTGTGAGAGTGAGAGAGTGTGAGAGTAAGACAGAGTGTGAGAGTGAGACAGAGTGTGAGAGTGAGACAGAGTGTGAGAGTGAGACAGAGTGTGAGAGAGTGAGACAGAGTGTGAGAGAGTGAGACAGAGTGTGAGAGAGTGAGACAGTGTGAGAGAGTGAGTGTGAGAGAGTGAGGCAGAGAGTGAGAGAGAGTGTGAGAGAGTGTGAGACAGTGTGAGAGAGTGAGACAAAGTGTGAGAGAGTGAGACAGAGTGAGACAGTGAGACAGAGTGTGAGAGTGAGACAGAGTGTGAGAGAGTGAGACAGAGTGTGAGAGAGTGAGACAGAGTGTGAGAGAGTGAGACAGAGTGTGAGAGAGTGAGACAGAGTGTGAGAGAGTGAGACAGTGTGAGAGAGTGAGACAGAGTGTGAGAGAGTGAGAGACAGAGTGTGAGAGAGTGAGAGACAGAGTGTGAGAGAGTGAGAGACAGAGTGTGAGAGAGTGAGAGACAGAGTGTGAGAGAGTGAGAGACAGAGTGTGAGAGAGTGAGAGACAGAGTGTGAGAGAGTGAGAGACAGAGTGTGAGAGAGTGAGAGACAGAGTGTGAGAGAGTGAGAGACAGAGTGTGAGACAGAGTGTGAGACAGAGTGTGAGACAGAGTGTGAGACAGAGTGTGAGACAGAGTGTGAGACAGAGTGTGAGACAGAGTGTGAGACAGAGTGTGAGACAGAGTGTGAGACAGAGTGTGAGACAGAGTGTGAGACAGAGTGTGAGACAGAGTGTGAGACAGAGTGTGAGACAGAGTGTGAGACAGAGTGTGAGAGAGTGAGAGAGTGAGACAGTGAGGCAGAGAGTGTGAGAGAGTGTGAGAGAGTGTGAGAGAGTGTGAGAGAGTGTGAGAGAGTGTGAGAGAGTGTGAGAGAGTGTGAGAGAGTGTGAGAGAGTGTGAGAGAGTGAGACAAAGTGTGAGAGAGTGAGACAAAGTGTGAGAGAGTGAGACAAAGTGTGAGAGAGTGAGACAAAGTGTGAGAGAGTGAGACAAAGTGTGAGAGAGTGAGACAAAGTGTGAGAGAGTGAGAGAGTTTGAGAGTGAGACAGAGTGTGAGAGAGTGAGACAGAGTGTGAGAGAGTGAGACAGAGGGTGAGAGTGAGACAGATTGTGAGAGAGTGAGAGAGTGAGAGTGAGAGAGTGTGAGAGAGTGAGACAGAGTGTGAGAGAGTGAGAAAGCGTGTGAGAGAGTGAGACAGAGTGTGAGAGAGTGAGACAGAGGGTGAGAGTGAGACAGAGTGTGAGAGAGTGAGAGTGTGCGAGTGAGACAGTGTGAGAGAGAGAGTGTGAGAGAGAGAGTGTGTGAGTGTGAGAGTGAGAGTGTGAGAGTGAGAGTGTGAGAGTGAGAGTGAGAGTGTGAGAGTGAGACAGTGTGAGAGAGTGAGACAGAGTGTGAGAGAGTGAGTGTGAGAGTGTGAGAGAGTGAGAGTGTGAGAGAGTGAGAGAGTGAGACAGTTTGAGAGAGTGAGACAGTGTGAGAGAGTGAGTGTGAGAGAGTGAGTGTGAGAGAGTGAGAGTGTGAGAGAGTGAGACAGAGTGTGAGAGAGTGAGACAGAGGGTGAGAGTGAGACAGATTGTGAGAGAGTGAGAGAGTGAGAGTGAGAGAGTGTGAGAGAGTGAGACAGAGTGTGAGAGAGTGAGACAGAGTGTGAGAGAGTGAGAAAGAGTGTGAGAGAGTGAGAAAGAGTGTGAGAGAGTGAGACAGAGTGTGAGAGAGTGAGACAGAGTGTGAGAGAGTGAGACAGAGTGTGAGAGAGTGAGACAGAGGGTGAGAGTGAGACAGAGTGAGACAGAGTGTGAGAGAGTGAGAGTGTGCGAGTGAGAGAGTGAGAGTGTGCGAGTGAGACAGTGTGAGAGAGAGAGTGTGAGAGAGAGAGTGAGAGTGTGAGAGAGTGAGACAGAGTGTGAGAGTGTGAGAGTGAGAGTGTGAGAGTGAGAGTGTGAGAGTGAGACAGTGTGAGAGAGTGAGACAGAGTGTGAGAGAGTGAGACAGAGGGTGAGAGTGAGACAGATTGTGAGAGAGTGAGAGTGTGAGAGTGAGAGTGTGAGAGAGTGAGACAGTTTGAGAGAGTGAGACAGTGTGAGAGAGTGAGTGTGAGAGAGTGAGTGTGAGAGAGTGAGAGTGTGAGAGAGTGAGACAGAGTGTGAGAGAGTGAGACAGAGTGTGAGAGAGTGAGACAGAGTGTGAGAGAGTGAGACAGAGGGTGAGAGTGAGACAGATTGTGAGAGAGTGAGAGAGTGAGAGAGTGAGAGTGAGAGAGTGTGAGAGAGTGAGACAGAGTGTGAGAGAGTGAGAAAGAGTGTGAGAGAGTGAGAAAGAGTGTGAGAGAGTGAGACAGAGTGTGAGAGAGTGAGACAGAGTGTGAGAGAGTGAGACAGAGTGTGAGAGAGTGAGACAGAGTGTGAGAGAGTGAGACAGAGGGTGAGAGAGTGAGACAGAGTGTGAGAGAGTGAGACAGAGGGTGAGAGTGAGACAGATTGTGAGAGAGTGAGAGAGTGAGAGTGAGAGTGAGAGAGTGTGAGAGAGTGAGACAGAGTGTGAGAGAGTGAGACAGAGTGTGAGAGAGTGAGAAAGAGTGTGAGAGAGTGAGAGAGTGTGAGAGAGTGAGACAGAGTGTGAGAGAGTGAGACAGAGGGTGAGAGTGAGACAGAGGGTGAGAGAGTGAGAGAGTGAGAGTGAGAGAGTGTGAGTGTTAGTGAGAGAGAGTGTGAGAGTGTGAGAGAGTGAGAGTGTGAGAGAGTGAGAGAGTGAGACAGAGTGTGAGAGAGTGAGACAGAGTGTGAGAGAGTGAGACAGAGTGTGAGAGAGTGAGACAGAGTGTGAGAGAGTGAGACAGAGTGTGAGAGAGTGAGACAGAGTGTGAGAGAGTGAGACAGTGTGAGAGAGTGAGACAGAGTGTGAGAGTGAGACAGAGTGTGAGAGAGTGAGAGAGTGAGAGTGAGAGTGAGAGAGTGTGAGTGAGAGAGAGTGTGAGAGTGTGAGAGAGAGTGTGAGAGTGTGAGAGAGTGAGAGAGAGACACAGAGTGTGAGAGAGTGAGACAGAGGGTGAGAGTGAGAGTGAGAGAGTGTGAGAGTGAGACAGAGTGTGAGAGAGTGAGAGTGTCAGAGAGAGACAGTGTGAGAGAGTGACAGTGTGAGAGAGAGTGAGACAGTGTAAGAGAGTGAGAGTGTGAGAGAGTCAGAGAGAGACAGAGTGTGAGAGAGAGTGAGACAGTGAGACAGAGTGAGACAGTGTGAGAGTGAGACAGAGTGTGAGAGTGTGAGAGTGAGAGTGAGAGAGTGAGACAGAGGGTGAGAGAGTGAGACAGAGTGTGAGAGAGAGTGTGAGAGTGAGAGAGTGACTGGGTGGGGGGGTGACTGACTGGGTGGGGGGGTGACTGACTGGGTAAAGGGGGGGTGACTGACTGGGTAAAGGGGGGGTGACTGACTGGGTGGGGGTGTGTGACTGGGTGGGGGCAGGGGTTGACTGGGTGGGGGGGGTGACTGGGTGGGGGTGACTGACTGGGTGGGGGTGACTGACTGGGTGGGGGGGTGACTGACTGGGTGGGGGGGTGACTGACTGGGTGGGGGGGGGTGACAGACTGGGAGGGGTACATCTGGTGTCCTGCACACACACACACACACACACACACACTTTCTCTCCCATACACAGACACACACACACACACACACACACACTCTATACACACGCATGAGGGGCGTAAAGTGCAGGGGAACTGCAGCAGAGGAGTGGAGGGGAAAGGGTGCTGCTGCAGGGAGGCTCTGAGCAGCGGTGGGGGGGTGATCGGTACCTGGGCACCCTGTGGGTGGTGGTATGTGGGCAACCAGGAAGGGGGGGTCTCAGAAGACTGTGGGGGGGGGAGCTTCCTCTTCCTCTCCAGAAGGCACCGGAGTGAGGCGGGGGGGGGGGGGGGGGCTGGCTTCCTCTTCCTGAGAAAAAAAAGGGGGGGGGGGGTGAGGCACTTCTAATAGAGGTGCAGTGATAAACCTTAATTGGTGCTTAATAAATAAAGTGAATAATAAAGTGAATAATAAATGTAAAACAGTAAACTTCGCAGCTTAACCCTTGAGAAGATCCAATTCCTCCTTTTGTTGATTGCAGAAAGAAACTTGTGGGAAGCGCAGATGTCACCGTATGTGAAAAGAAATATATAATATGTAACAGGTATTCCCCCCCCCCCCCCCCCCACCCAATTGCAGATACTGTATAGTGTGAGTGCGGAGAACCTACAGTTACCGGGTGTGGTGCTTTACCCGTTAGGCTCACAGGAGAGCTGAGCTTCCGCCACGGGGAACCTGGGGCAAGTATATTATGAGTAACCCTGTACTCGGTGCAGCGCCTCCAGCTGCGATGGTTCCCAGCAGAGTGGGAATTGTTCCTCGCAGGACACATACAAATAACCACATACACTGGATGGGAAATAGCAAAGGGCTTTACTGACCATTGACGGTAACTTCAATAATACTCTCTTTGCATAACAGTCAATAGATGAACAGGTGTCCCTCTCTACACTACCGACACACTTTATTGAAGTGTGGTCGGTACCGCAAGCCGGGAAATCTCCCGGCTTGCTAGTGGCCGCCCCTCGGCGTGCCGCGCGTCATAGACGCGCGGTCACGCGTCATCGGGAGCGTGCGCCCCCTGCACGCGTGTCCAGGGGCTCCCCGAGGGAGCCCTGGTGTCCCGCGATCGCGGGACAGCGGCAGGGGGTTCCGGGGGACCCGGCGGACCCGGCAGCGGTAGGGAGAGCGCCCCGATCGGAGGGCGCTCTTCCGCTGCTTCGGCGCGCGCCCGTCACACTCGGGCGCGCGCCAGGCTACTGCTGCGGCACAGAACGGGCAAATGCTCGAATAAACTGTGCCGCAGCAGTAGAGGAGACACTAACTAATGCGTCTCGCAGGACGCTCCCACCTACACCGGGTGATCCCACCCCGTGTCCAATAATCCCCACAAAATGTCCCACACTTACAGAGAAAGGATATGTGTGACTGCGCAGTCACTAGTGAAGCTAATAAGATCGTTGGTGCACTTGTTGATAAGAGTTACCTGCCGAGCACTCCAGTGCTCGGGCCTGCAACGGGCTTCACAAAGGATCCGATGACAGAAGAACACCGGAACCACCATCAGGGACGATCCCACGCGGAAAGCCTCTGCAGCGGTAGCGGAGATCTGCGCCCAACCTTCTGAACGGATGCGCAGCGTCTGCTGAGTCCCTAGCTGACTCTGTGAACTAAGGTGATGCTCGCTGCTGCTATAGGCCGTCCCTACAGCACAGCAACCTTAAATGGCTTCAGGGAAAACTCATAGGGGCCTACAGGGTAGCCTGTTCTATGCAGGTGGGTCACAGACCCCCTGCACCCACACTACCTCTCCCGTACCACCGGGTCCCCTGTGACTAACTTCTACCTAATACTCAACACCTGCAGCAACGCACTGCAACCTACTTGGTGCCTGCAGCGAACGCGCTGCACACACACACACGATGCCCTCTTGTCAGCACTCACAGCACTGACAGCCGTGACACTGACAAGACGCGCGCACACACGAACCTAGGGGCCTTCCCTATGAACTTACCCACTAACCTAGTGGGGAGTGGGGCCTACCTGGGGCCTGGGGTTTCTCTGGCCTAGTACAGCAGAGCCCTGCTCTGTGTACACTACCTTCCCCAATCTCTTCCTGGATCCAACTGAACCGAGGGTGACCCCCTTACAAATATATAGTGTAATACGTTCTACAGGAAAAAACAGCTTCAAAAATCACAAGTGGGGACTCACAATTTCTCAATCAAATACCAGCAGTGTGTATGTATAGAAGACTTGCTTGATTTGAAGTACCAGGCTTCAACTGGACAAACCCTCAATAAAAGAGGGCAGTGGATATTCACAGTTGAGTGCAAATAGCCGCACACGGCTATTTGCACTCAGTAAACATCCCAGCCTGGAATCGAACCCCTGTCCCCTTACGGCTATTCGCACTCAGTAGAACTTAACTGAGTGCAAATAGCCAAGCTGTTATGAACAGGTTTCTATGCCTTTATTCACCAGGAAAAAATCAGAAAGTCTTATAGCTCAGTGGTTAGGCAGCAGGCCATTCGCATAGTGGACCAGGGTTCCATTCCTGGCAGGGATGTTTATTTTTTCCATTTTATTTTATACTGAGTGCGAATAGCCGTAGAACTTAACTGAGTGTGACTTTCTGATTTTTTCCTGGTGAATAAAGGCATAGAAACCTGTTCATAACAGCTTGGCTATTCGCACTCAGTTAAGTTCTACTGAGTGCGAATAGCCGTAAGGGGACAAGGGTTCGATTCCAGGCTGGGATGTTTACTGAGTGCGAATAGCCGTGCGGCTATTTGCACTCAACTGTGAATATCCACTGCCATAAAAGAGATGACACTCTGAGTGCAACATTGCATGTTCACTCAAATATATTTGTAAAGCAATAAATATTGCACTCACATTTTGCACTATGTGCATAGACACATAAAATTATAGATGCGCAGCTTCAGTGTTTGCCGTCTGCCCCACTCCAGAGGTCGCGTCGCTTCCGGTTTGGGCCGTTCCTGCTGCAGCTTCTCCTCTGTCCCTATCTGCCAAGGAGGGGGGGGGGGGGAGATACCCTCCTCTGTCCCAGCTTCTCCTCTGTCCCTGGCTGCCGGTACAGGAAGGAGGGGGGGGGGGGAGATACCTCTCCCTGCTGCAGCTTCTCCTCTGTCCCTGGCTGCAGAAAGGAGGGGGGGGGGGAAAGATTCCTCTCCGTGCTGCAGCTTCTCTTCTCCCTGCCGGTGTAGTGCGGTGGGCTGGTCTCCAGCACAGGACGGATGGGCTGCAAGGGGGAATGAATATGAACACACACACACACACACACACACACACACACACACCCTGTAGGCCAGCCACGCGGCACACAGATTGGGAACCACAGAGCTAGAGAGATTTTTTTTTATTTTTGTTTGGTGCAGGGTTTTTGTAGAGCAGGGGAAATCTACTGACCACGAGCCAATTTCCACTCGCCAGGTGCGAGTGGGGGAATAGGTTTGTCGAACACTGGGTATAATAATCTGACCCATAAATATGAGTAACAGGGATTAATAAGTGGGGATCTGGGTATATAGTGGAGTCAAACTCGATGATGATCGTTTTGACTCTTAGAGGCTGTCATCTTTAAGTTTCATACACTCCTCCGACGTTATATACCATATATATATATGCGTATGTGTGTATGCATATATGCACATACACATTTGGAGGTATGTATGTGCATCCTTTTGCGCGTGTGTGTATGTATATATATGTATTAGAAAAGAAAAAAAGAGAGAGCGCACGCCCCATAGCATAATACAGTACATTTATAGGGGGAGGGTAGAAAATCCACTAACAAGGGTAGGTTAAAATCAAGCAGTGTGTGAAATACATCACCGCGAACTCTGGTCACTCAGCCTCCAGACCCTGCAGTCCAAATCTCACTTGAAGCTGCTGGTAGATGTTCTCTGGTGCATGAGTAGAAAGTCTCCTTAAAATCAATGATGCAGTCTTTGAGTTTTAGGAAAATCTCCAATTTCTGCTGGCCGCAATGTGTATCAGCGCTCGATATAGCCCGTCATGCGCTTGCGTGATGGCGCAGTTCCGTTCCCTAACGAATTTCGTCACGTGCTGTGACTTTCTCAAAGGGTTGCTGGTGAATCCTGCCCTCACTAAGGATTTATAGCAGCCGGTTGCTAGGTAACTAGATCGTGTCCTTCAATAGGTTCAGCATTCAAATGGATAAGCCTATCATAGCAGGCTATTGTCTTAGATCAGCGTTTCCCAAACTTTTTCTTCCGTGACCCGGTTATTTTTGAACTTCTCCTTCGTGACCCACTAAAATTTTTATCGCCTATAGGTAAAATAAAACAGTTTTGAATGTCCATACAGATTTCATATATTCTCCCAATCCCCTCTATTCTCTCTGACCTGCACAGACGCACACAGTCACTGACCTACTGTACAGACACTCACACAGACAGACCAACACAGACACTGACCACGCACAGACACCCACACAGTTAGACCTGAACAGACACACACACACAGCCACTGATGCACACACACACACACACACACACACACACACAGCCACTGATACACACACATACAGCCACTGATATACACACACAGCCACTGATATACACACACACACACACACAGCCACTGATACACACACACACACACACACAGCCACTGATATATACACACACACACACACACAGACACAGACACTGATACACACACACGGCCACTGATATACACACACACGGCCACTGATATACACACACACAGCCACTGATGCGCACACACACACAAAGCCACTGATACACACACACACACACAGCCACTGATACATACACACACACACAGCCACTGATACACACACACACACTTTCCCCTATACACACACACACACACACACACACACACACACACAGCCACTGATACACACACACACACACACTCCCCTATACACACACACACAGCCACTGATATGCACACACACTCTCCCCTATACACAAACACACACACAGCCACTGATACACACTCCCCTATACACACACACAGCCACTGATACACTCTCCCCTACACTCACACACAGCCACTGATACACACACACACACACTCTCCCCTATACACACACACACTCTCCCCTATACACACACACACACACACACTCTCCCCTATACACAAACACACACACACACAGCCACTGATACACACACACACACACACAGATACACACACACACAAAGTGGATTACAGAGGCAGCGACGGATATGAGTGATTGGAGGGGGGCAGGGGAGGAAAGGCCGCGATGCGAGCAGGGGGCTCCCCGCCTCCCCCAGCCCACCAGCGACGGCGCAGCCACCATTGCCCGCCCCCGCGCCATCTTCCGCACCCGCACCATCTCCCGCACCCAGGGGACCGGGGGAAGGGAGCGCCAGAATAGGCGGCACAGGTACAACATCCCCCTCCCCCCCCACCTCACCCGGCGGGTGCACCCCGCTTCCACTTCCTACCTACACCAGGGCATCGTGTCCTGTGGACGGTGGAGCATGGTTTTGGCAGCCTGCACCCCTTCAGCACCGTCCTGCACTTCACCTCGGACCGCCGCAGGGAGAGGGGGGGAGGGACACCGCATGGCCAGCCTCGCTGTGACCCGGGATTTTGCTTCCGTGGCCCGGTGCCGGGTCGTGACCCACCATTTGGGAAATGCTGTCTTAGATGAACGAGCATGCTGTCACAAAGTGAAGGCATAATATAAACAGAAACTATATTGGGTTAGAATATATAAAGGGAGGAGAATAGGAATAACCAAGGGACAAACATTCCTAAAGTCAAATAATTCATCACATGATAGTAAATCAAAACACAAAAAATTAATGAAGCTACAAAAATAGATGAAATTAAATAAATAAATTAATTATTGTTAATAAAATACATATGTATTGAGACGTTATCTACCTAATAAGGGGGACATTTAAATAGGCAATAACCCATATATATTACATCCCATATGGAAAGATAATATAGAATTGGACATATTAATATAGAAAAGACCAAAAAGTGGAAAAAATAATTATAAATGTAAACGTCCTAATAGCAAAAAATGCTGAAACCAATAAATAAAATAAAATGTAATGTGACACAGTCACTATAGATTGACATACATAATAATAACAAGATTCAGATTATAATCATAAATACAACAAAGGAATATATAATGTGAATAAAAAATATATAAATCTAAATAAAAAACTAAAATGATTATGAATTTTGTCAGACACCAAATGGTTGTTTAGAATTCCTGAAGGTCATACATCATATATATAGATGGATAGTAATAATATAGGATATAGGTGATATAGATGGTATAACCTTACACGGAAATGGGAGTAAGCGACCTTATGTTTATAAACATTTTGTCCTTAGAGAACATAAAGATATAAAGACATACATTGTATTATATCTATTTAAAGAGAGGAGCAGAGGAATACAGAGTATAACAATATAACCAAGATCCTAAATGGTGGGAGCAGAGGAGGATCAGCGCTACACCAATGTACTTGCATCTACACATTCATTTAATCTACCAGGGGCAAGAGTGCCCAACTGGTGGATCCAGAACATTTCCTGACGGCACAAAATTTTAAAACGATCACCCCCCAGAGCACAAGGAGAAATGGACTCTAGACCCATAATTGTCATGGATCCAGGATCTTGATTATGTGCTGTTTTAAAGTGACGGGGAACACTATGTGTACTATGTGTGTTAGTCCCCTTTATCACATTTCTCCTGTGCTCTAGGAAGCGAACGTGCAATGGACGTGTAGTGCGGCCAACATATTGTTGGCCACAGCAGCATTTGATCAAGTAAATGACAAAGGAACTAAGGCAACTGATATGTGTGTTGATATAATAGACCCTGTCCTTGTTATGGGAATTGAATAGCGTTTGAAGTAACAGATGTTTGCAAGTGATGCAACGGCTGCGTCCACATCTGTGGTTACCCTTAGTCCACAAGTCCATAATGATCAAAAATGCGGACAAGGGGGGCATTATAGTGGTCCAATCAGCATCTGCTTACAGAGCTGAAACTTTGAGGCAATTACAAGATCAGACTTTCTATGCTAAACTAATTAAAGATCCCACAATCGTTTTTCAGAAAAAACTATTGGACCTGTTGGAGTTTGGAACTGTTTTATACGTACTTACCCCCAAGGCATTTCAATTCTTGAACTGTATACATCCCGTTGTGCCGAAATTTTACCATCTCCCAAAGATCCACCAGGCAGGCCCATTGTATCTAGTGTTGGATCTTTAGGGGATGGTGTGTCTCGGTACGTCGACAAATTCCTACAAGCATTAGTGCATTTACTGCCTTCTTATATTCGTGACACCACGGACCTTCTCCTGGCGATGGAGGGAATAGTCTGGAGTCCAAACTATCGTTGGGTCACTATGGACGTCACATCTCTTTACACTTATTTCACATGATCACGGCCTTAATGCCATTGAACACTTTTTGCACTTATCCACACTTTCTGTTGCACAGAGCACTTTTATTCAGGACTGCGTTTTGTTTTAACTTCCACACAATTATTTTCTTTTTGATTCACAATATTTTATTCAGAAAAAGGGCACAGCTATGGGGACTTCTTTTGCTCCTTCATATGCTAATTTATTTATGGGACTTTGGGAACTTAATCACATTTATAATCACACTAATTCACATTGTCACCACATAGTTCTATATAAACACTATATAGACGATTTGATTTTTATTTGGGATGGGGAGTTGGATTCCCTTAACACTTTCTTTAATACACTTAACATAATGATATTAATTTGAAATTTACCATTGAGACACACACACACACGTTATTAACTTTCTTGATGTGACTTTCCATATAGACCGGAACAATACAATACAGACAAATGTCTTCAAAAAAACACATTCCAGGAACTCGTTTGTCCTCGCCAGGAGCAGTCACCCGAGATCCCTTCTACGTGGGATACGAAAGGGGCAGTTTCTTCGTTACAGGAGACTCTGCTCAGAAGAAGCCTCATTTATCAGTAATTCTCGAGATCTGAGTGAAAGATTTGAGGAGAGGTTATGACAAACAGGATATCGATTTAGCTTTTGAACAGGCTAGTAATCAGAAAAGGAGCACATTGGTCTGTCAAACAAAAAAAGAAAGAAACACAGGGAAATATCAATCCCCTGTTTATAACACAATTTAATGGACAAGTCAAACAGATACAGAAAATAATCCATAAAAATTGGAATACTCTCAAGTTGGATACGGATTTAGATGCAGTAACTAAAGATGGTCCTAAATTTGTGTTTAGGAAAGCCAAGACTTTGGCTTCCTCGATCTCTCCTAGTCTTTTTACTTCCACTACATCCGATCATATTTCAGGTATACCATCAGGGTTTTTTGCTTGCGGTTATTGTACCCTTTGCAAATATGCCAAACCCATTAAAGGATTGTTGACTGTACAACCTAAGTTTAGGTACAAAATTTCCACTTTCATTAACTGCCACACGAGTTTTGTAGTACACATTATCTCGTGTGGTTGTAACAAAAAATATATAGGGAGAACCATCAGGCCCCTCAAATCTAGAATGGCTGAACATGCCAGACTGATTGATTAAAGAGAGTGATCTGGAACATCCGGTGTCCAGACACTTTACAGAGTGTCAGAGTGTCAATCAGGAGGTATTCACAATTTCCATTTCTCAGCTATTGAACATATTCCTCAACCTACAAGAGGAGGCAATAGGACTAACATCTTAATATATAAAATCGAATGGTTGGTACTAGCTGCGGTGAATCTGATTGGTGCTCAGCCTCTGGCCAATCAGATTGGTGGGTCTGACGTCACCCAACTGCCACTCTCTTCCCCCTCGGCGCCACACACACACACACACACACCTCTCTCTCTCTCTCCCTCCCGGCGCTCGTCTCTCCCTCCCGGCGCTCATCTCTCCCCTCCCGGCGCTCATCTCTCCCTCCCGGCGCTCCGCTCATCTCTCCCTCCCCGGCGGGGGAACAGGCAGTGGCCAGGCAGGCTGCAGCTGCCTCGGGGCGCCTAATATGGCAGCGCCCGGAAGGACCCCCTTCCTCCCTCGCGGTGCTGAGTGAGAAGATGGCGGTGCCGGAAGTAGAGGTAGGTGTCGCGTGTGTCACTCTCCCACTTCCCCACACCTCCCACCACCTCTCCCTCCCGGCGCTCCGCTCACATCTCCCTCCCGGCGCTCCGCTCATTTCCCTCCCCGGCGGGGGAACAGGCAGTGGCCAGGCAGGCTGCAGCTGCCTCGCAGTGCCTAAGATGGCGGCGCCCAGAAGGACCCCCTTCCTCCCTCGCTGCGCCGAGTGAGAAGATGGCGGTGCATGGACGTAGAGGTAGGTGTCGCGTGTGTCGCTCTAGGTGACGTGTGTGTGTGTCAGTATGTGTGTGTGTGTGCATGTGACACTGTGTGTGTGTGTGTGTCGCCCCCCCCCTCCGCCTTTCACGCCCCCCCTGCCTTAAATGGGGTTAAATGTCAAGTGGGAACTCAAACATTTTCTTGTAGAATAAACATTATTTTATCTCCTCTCGGTCATTTACCCCTGGGCCCTTATGAACTACATACAGTATATCCCGTATTGGTCAATGTTTATTTGTTAATTTATTTACATTATTGATTATTGATCATATCAATTGTGACATTTTCATTCTAATATATCTTGGCTTCTATATGATAGATCAAATTGTATATTAGTGATAAGGCTCAATCATTGTTTTTAATTCCATTAAAGTCTTTTTTATTATATGTTTAGTTTAAATGTTTTTATTATTTCTCATTCCCCTTTTGTCATTTGTTCAATCTGTGTTGTGTTGACTGTCTTGCTATTTGACTACCCAATACCTCCCCCATGACATGGGCTGATGTAATTAATTCATTATGTATTATAGCTGTTTTCAGGGGGGTTGGCTCTATTTATACAGGGAATGTAATTCCTGATCATCTTCGCTTTGATAAAGCGCCCTGTGCGTGAAACATGTCTGTGGCGGTAGGGAGGGTTTGGCCCGGGGTTAACGGGGTTACCCCCCAAGGGCCCCCCTCTAACGTCGCCAGGGAGACAAGGGGTTAACTGGGCTGAGGCCCAGAAATGTGATTTTACCCTTGTTATAACCTGTGAATGTATTCTTCCCTGTTCCATTGTAATGTCTGGGTTAATCAGTACCTGCATAACACACACACTGGGTCATCAGGGGTTAATTGTGTAAGCCCAGTGGGCTAGTTAATGCGTTATCTGTGTATTCCCTTTGCCTCATGGGCCTGCAACTGCCTGTGTCAGCGTGTAAGTGGATTGCCTTGTATGGGTGGCCTCTTATGAGGAATAGCTGCAGGACAGGGATGTCTGGAACATGAGGAGAATATTTTAACCTGTCTTGCCTGCCAGCAAGGTATTCTGAGCCTTGGGGTACAGCCTCCGGGTCACCCCCCAAGTACACACATATTAAAAATATAACTTTGTCATAAGAGGGACATATATTTTGGATAAAGTGACTTTTTGCAGTTTTTGAAATACACAGGCAGAATGCTAATGGTGTGCTAATGTACAGGCAGAATGCCTGTCTTTGTAATGCGTAAGGAACCAAATGGTGCCTCATATGAGTATTCACTGGAAGTGTATATCAACAGAGAGGTGTGATACATCGCCCTGATCAATAGGTAACTGACCTAATTGGTTATGCGAAAAGCAAAAGCCCACTTCAAAAGGTTTTATTGATGGGGCCAGGGGGGGGGGCTACCCCCAACAGGATATCAAAAGTGAGTAACTTTATTAAATATAAGAATACTATGAGATGTCCTTGGCTGAACCGGCTAAGAATTACATAAGTGTATTGGCGAGAGTAAGCCGATCTTGGGAAGTCTAAACATTGAATATGTAACTGTTACGAAATGCCAGATATTAATATCTCTATTAATGTTCATATTACAATGTAATGATGGGTCTCTCTACGAGCGTCAGGTGTCCCAGAATGCAGTAATATATCTCACCTGACTGTGTGTATTACGGAACGGAAGTTATGCAATGATTTGCAGTAAATATGAACTTTTGGTTAAGTCTGAGGAACCCCTGTGGTGATGAGCAGGAAAGGCTAGAATTTACAAACCTGATCATCAAAGACTATTGGGCTAATTGCTTATGCTTGGCCCAACGGACAAAAGGAATTAACCAGAGGAAGTGGAACTCTTCACACTGTCCACCCTGCTTCAAAGGGTTTGTTGATGGGGGGGCTACCCCAAGCTGGAAGTCCCAAAATGAGCTTCAAAAGCTTCCAAGGGACATTTGGTAGCCGTCTCGGCACCTAAGGTTACAGATAGAGGGACAAACGGTTTATAAACTGCTGTCCACCCATATATCCTTTGTCTTCGTTTGCTGAATGATTTCCTGATTGCTGGATGAAACTGCCAGTTCAGATGGGACTGTTTTCATTATTTTCATCTTTTACGTAAGTGTCTATATTTTGCCTGTTATTGTATAATCTGTTGTGTTCACCTTTATCAAGGAATAAATTATATTTATCATATCTAAGTCTCGTCCCAGTTCAAACCCAGGTATATATATATATTTATATATATAGTTTTTGGTGTACAATTACAGCCTGTCGCAAGCTCTCGTGACAGACTTGTAATTAACTGGTGGCAGCTGGCGGGATTGAACTGGACCTGGATTACAGTATTCTGCGGGGTACTGTGATCCAGTGGGAACTTGATGGTAATTGCAAGTTCCTGGGACTAAAGATATTGAACACACAGTGTACAACATATAACACAAGATATGGCACCTCCTCACTGTTCCCCTACTTGTGAGAAGCATTTCCTCCAGAACCAAAGTGCCGGCCATCCACCTGACTGGAGCCGGGCACTGAGACCAGAGGAGTGCATCAAGTCGGCGCGGGGAGCAGCAGCCAGCAAGGCTGAGAGAGAGACAGCAATCGGTGAGCATGAAACCCGGCACGCTGAGCAAAGATCCACAGCTGCAGCTGCTGTAACCATCAGACATGTGGAGGGAGAGGGTGGTCTTGCACCAGGAGAGGTATTGGCCGTTGCGGCGGCCAGTCCATTTTACCCAGAATTGCTGGCCCTGATGTTTGCACACAGAGAGATGTCCCCAGCAGAGCGGCTCGAGCAGCTGAAGCTGGCAATGATCCGACCCACTTATCCCCTCCCAGAGCCCGGCGCTCAAGCCTCTCCGCTCTGGACTCCGTTGCCCCTTGCTGGGGTTAGTCCACCGGTGGCGGAGAAGCACCGGCAGCTGCTGCGGCACTGCCAACAAATGGGCCACAATAATGCCCAGTGCCCTGACCGTGCGCGGTCAGGCGAAGAAGCCCCTCAGGGTCAACGCTCACGAGCTGCGGAAAAGATGACCCAGTTAGCGGCATCCTCTGATGGCTCCCGCCCAGCCAGGGCGACAACCCTCCTCGGGACGTCTCCTGGAGAACCTGGACGGGCTGCATCAGCAACAGCGGCGGAGAGCAGCGGCCATCCACCTGATCCCGGCGGAGAACCAGCGGCGGCGGCAGAGAAGACGCCGCCACTCCGGCATCCTGCCGGCGGCAGTTTTATTTGGGGGGAGGGACAGGGGTTGCGGGAGGGGGTTATTTTACCAAGTTTGCATGGAGCTGTGTTCCTCCACAAAGACCTGGGACCCTTGTCCTGCACCGTTTTACCTGTACCCAACCCGGGCGCTGTTGCGGCAGCGGCCCGGTGCTGCCCAGCCCAGATAGAGCCGGCGGCGGCCGCTCCAGTCCCCCTGCAATTGGGACCAACGAAGGCGGCGGTCTCTGCGGGGACCAGCAAGGTAAGCCAGACCAAGTCGCAGACTGACTCTGACTTATGTTTCCCTATGACTGTACCCTGTTGTTTCACTCTAGGGGTGACTGGGGGGTGGCAGGAGATAGGGGCACCAGGGGAGGGGAAGGAAGGGCAGCTGGTAGGGCAGTCAGGATTCCCCATTACCTTGGCGGGGCAGCAAGGGGACTCTCAGTTAAGAGCCCCACTGTTGCAGCCTTGCTCTGGGCTGGAGGTATCAGGGGTTGTGGCAAAGTTAGACCGCCCCCGGATTACCTGCCAGCCAGGAGCTAAGGTGGGTGCATCTGCACCAGCAACCCTGGGCTCATCCCCGGTAATGGGGAGACAGTGTCAGGGAGATGGCCTCACTCAGGTGTCCCTAGGACCCAGGTTAGGGTTAGCTAGGGAGAAGCGGAGTGAGGGGAGGCTGCAGGTAGGTAGCCCGCATCAGTTACCAGGGGAGGGGAAGGAAGGGCAGCTGGTAGGGCAGTCAGGATTCCCCATTACCTTGGCGGGGCAGCAAGGGGACTCTCAGTTAAGAGCCCCACTGTTGCAGCCTTGCTATGGGCTGGAGGTACCAGGGGTTGTGGCACAGTTAGACCACCCCCAGATGACCTGCCAGCCAGGAGCTAAGGTGGGTGCATCTGCACCAGCAACCCTGAGCTCACCTCCGGTAATGGGGGCACAGCTTCAGGGAGAGGGGCTAGCCCCGTTAGCACCCAGCTCTAGGGTAGGATTGCCTGGGAGAGGGTTGGGTGGGCCAGTGGGAACCGGGGAGGGAAGGCAGCGAGTGAGCCAGCCAGTTTTCCCCGTTACCCTGGCAAAGCCTCAGGGGGTGTCTCAGATCAGCAACCCCCTGTTGCAGCCTTGCTATGGGCTGGAGGTACCAGGGGTTGTGGCACAGTTAGACCACCCCCAGATTACCTGCCAGCCAAGAGCTAAGGCAGTTGCATCTGGAGAGATGCCCCTGGGCTCATCCCCGGTAATGGGGAGACAGTGTCAGGGAGATGGCCTCACTCAGGGGTCCCTAGGGTCCAGGCTAGGATTAGCTAGGGAGAAGCGGAGTGAGGGGAGGCTGCAGGTAGGTAGCCAGCAGCAGATCTCAGTGGGAGAAGAAGGGCTAGTGGTAGCCAGGGAGGGAAAGCATCAGGTAGTGACGCTAGAGTCTCCCGTTACCCTGGCAGAGCCCCAGGGGGTTTCTCAGATCAGCAACCCCCTGTTGCAGCCTAGCTATGGGCTGGGGGTATCCGGGGCAGTGGCAGGCTTGTGCCACCCCAGGGATACCTGCCAGCCAAGCGCTAAGGCGGTTGCATCTGGAGAGGTGCCCCTGAGCTCATCCCTGGTAAGGGGGAGACAAGTTCAGGGAGGTAGGTGCACTCAGGTAGTTCCAGGGTCTAGGGTAGGATTGCCCAGGGAGGAGAGGAGTGCAGGTGGGCTGCAGGGAGGTAAGCAGCAGGCTGAGGTGCTGGGCCTAGGGGAGGCTAGGCAGGGAGGCACCGTGGAGCAGGGGGATGTAGGAGGTCAGTGGGGTGTCAGGCAGCTGGCAGAAGCTAGGGATGGGCTAGGTAGGCAGAAAGTCCCTTGCTATGACAGGCCAGGAGTGACCCCCCTGACAGATTCCCCCGGGTCCCCAAAGGAAGGGCTGTGGGTAGATAGGCAGCCAGGGAGGAGAGTCAGGAGTATGGCGGAGCAGCTACAGGGTGGCACAGAGCCAGGGCAGGTAGAGTCCCTACAGAATAGTGACATAACCCTGTCCCAGACTTGGTTGACAGGAAAGCGACGGTCTGTGCTGGATAGCTGGTCTCCTGCAGATGCAGAGACATGCCAGTCTCTGGGCAGTGTGCAGCCTGGACTGCACCGGGGCCCCTTCACCACGGACTTGGTTCCCAAGGCACTGGGTGGGGGGCAGAGGGAGGCAAAGGAGAATGCCCGGCTTTGCAGGAACTGGACTTTACAATCCACTGTGTACTGGTCAATGCTGGAGGACAATTTTGCCAGGCCAATCCCTCAGGACGTATTGAGTGCGTCAAGAGCGCCAGTGGTATCCCAGGGCCATGGGGAGGCCGCTGGGGTACCAGGGGCCCTTGAGCAGGGGAGGTGTGGCGGTAGGGAGGGTTTGGCCCGGGGTTAACGGGGTTACCCCCCAAGGGCCCCCCTCTAACGTCGCCAGGGAGACAAGGGGTTAACTGGGCTGAGGCCCAGAAATGTGATTTTACCCTTGTTATAACCTGTGAATGTATTCTTCCCTGTTCCATTGTAATGTCTGGGTTAATCAGTACCTGCATAACACACACACTGGGTCATCAGGGGTTAATTGTGTAAGCCCAGTGGGCTAGTTAATGCGTTATCTGTGTATTCCCTTTGCCTCATGGGCCTGCAACTGCCTGTGTCAGCGTGTAAGTGGATTGCCTTGTATGGGTGGCCTCTTATGAGGAATAGCTGCAGGACAGGGATGTCTGGAACATGAGGAGAATATTTTAACCTGTCTTGCCTGCCAGCAAGGTATTCTGAGCCTTGGGGTACAGCCTCCGGGTCACCCCCCAAGTACACACATATTAAAAATATAACTTTGTCATAAGAGGGACATATATTTTGGATAAAGTGACTTTTTGCAGTTTTTGAAATACACAGGCAGAATGCTAATGGTGTGCTAATGTACAGGCAGAATGCCTGTCTTTGTAATGCGTAAGGAACCAAATGGTGCCTCATATGAGTATTCACTGGAAGTGTATATCAACAGAGAGGTGTGATACATCGCCCTGATCAATAGGTAACTGACCTAATTGGTTATGCGAAAAGCAAAAGCCCACTTCAAAAGGTTTTATTGATGGGGCCAGGGGGGGGGGCTACCCCCAACAGGATATCAAAAGTGAGTAACTTTATTAAATATAAGAATACTATGAGATGTCCTTGGCTGAACCGGCTAAGAATTACATAAGTGTATTGGCGAGAGTAAGCCGATCTTGGGAAGTCTAAACATTGAATATGTAACTGTTACGAAATGCCAGATATTAATATCTCTATTAATGTTCATATTACAATGTAATGATGGGTCTCTCTACGAGCGTCAGGTGTCCCAGAATGCAGTAATATATCTCACCTGACTGTGTGTATTACGGAACGGAAGTTATGCAATGATTTGCAGTAAATATGAACTTTTGGTTAAGTCTGAGGAACCCCTGTGGTGATGAGCAGGAAAGGCTAGAATTTACAAACCTGATCATCAAAGACTATTGGGCTAATTGCTTATGCTTGGCCCAACGGACAAAAGGAATTAACCAGAGGAAGTGGAACTCTTCACACTGTCCACCCTGCTTCAAAGGGTTTGTTGATGGGGGGGCTACCCCAAGCTGGAAGTCCCAAAATGAGCTTCAAAAGCTTCCAAGGGACATTTGGTAGCCGTCTCGGCACCTAAGGTTACAGATAGAGGGACAAACGGTTTATAAACTGCTGTCCACCCATATATCCTTTGTCTTCGTTTGCTGAATGATTTCCTGATTGCTGGATGAAACTGCCAGTTCAGATGGGACTGTTTTCATTATTTTCATCTTTTACGTAAGTGTCTATATTTTGCCTGTTATTGTATAATCTGTTGTGTTCACCTTTATCAAGGAATAAATTATATTTATCATATCTAAGTCTCGTCCCAGTTCAAACCCAGGTATATATATATATTTATATACAGTATATAGTTTTTGGTGTACAATTACAGCCTGTCGCAAGCTCTCGTGACAATGTCAGAGTGCTATTAGGATGTCTGTCCTTATGCCTTTTTCGCTAATAAATTCTTGAAAGAACTTTCGTGTCCTATTCTCCATTGGTGTGGCTGTGCTTTGGCTCCTACGTGGATATACTCTCTTGCGGATTACCTGCCTGGATGCACGCCAGTCTGGATATGCTGTGCAGAGGCTTTGCCTGCCTTATTGTTCACGCCCCGCTCAAGCTGCTTTGGTGCACGGCAACCTACCCCTTGGAGGATTTCGGCGATTCCTGAGCTGAGGAGGACGCGCATATGGACGGCGACGATATCACGCAGGGTGCCATGGAGTCAGCGTGATCGCCTGACCAACACCCGGTGAATACTACCACGAGTGACACCGCGCTTACCTACCTCCAGGATCTTCGCAGGGGAACCGCCACCAAATGTGAAGGATCGGGGCTCCGGTTTGATTGGATCTTAGCGGTCTGAAGTTGCGTGAGTAAAGCAACCATTGCCTGCTTTATACAAGTGGTTATTGAATTTAACCCTTTGCCATTTTGCTTGAGACATTGAAAAAAGCACTTACAAACCACGCACTTGCAGACTTTCATCATAGACCCTTCAAGTACTGGACATATGTCTTTATATCACAGCATTTGATTCCAGCGTGACACCACTATTACTGTTTTTAGAGCTCCGGATAGTTTGGTCTTTTAGACCAATTTCTTCTATTACCGAAAAAGGAGTTCCTTACTATGGTACTAGAACAATACCGTTTCATTTAGTGCTCTCATAGACCCTCCCTCCTATCAAAGATATGGCGCTTGCATCTTCGATCTGAGGAAGAGTCTATACTCGTGTCCCTTAACGTTATTGTTCGTTAAAACACCAATTTTTATTTGACTAAAATTAAGTGTTTAATGAATTACAGCGCATTGTACATGACTTTATGGATGCTGTAGGAGCAAGAACTTACTGCTCAATTTTTGCATAGAAACTACATAACGTTATGTCTTGTTGCGTATTTCTTTTGGAGTGCACGGACTTGTACATATTTTTTAGATGCCGTCTCATAACGAATACTGCAGTAGAAAATCCAACGCAGAAGTTCTCAAGATGCGCCCCCGCCCGCCAAACACAGGTCAGATTTTAAAGATGTCCCAGTTTAAGCACAAGAAGCTCAGTCTTCAACATAGCCACCTGTGCTGAAGCAGGGATGCCCTGAAAACCTGACTTTTGGGGGGGGACTTGAGCCCTGACGTAACTCATTGTTTGCATTTTGCCTTGTATTATAATTCTGTAAAGCGCAACATACATTGTATGGAGATAAGGGCAAGAATGGGTGCTCCAAAGTCAGTGGAAGTTTCCAACAGATCAGACTAAATAATAAACAGGACTGGTGGACGGACTCAGATGTGGAGTGGGTTAACTGCAATTTGTGATATGTGAGTGACCTATTAAACACATATCTCCTGAAGTGGACCAGCTATTGTACCTATCAGATACTCTAGTGACCCCTCATTGGAGACAGACAGTGCCAAAATTGTACTCATCTATAAGAATCACAAATGAATTGAATAGAAAAACTCTTACCCACTCCAACTGTAGAACAGAATCCGTCATACACTGGCGACACACTTTATTCGAGCTTGGCTAGTCCCACGAATTCGGGTATACCCGGGTGTATTGAGGTTTGTGACTGTTTTCTGCCCGAGTACATTGAGTTATTTTCCAAGCAGGGATTGAAGCATTTTATTCCCGCTGGCTGCAATACTGCACAGTATATATATATAAACTGCATTACAATTCATGAATTTATGCCATCTGGTAGACACGCGAAGCATTGCAGCCTATTAAATCCTAATCATTATCATTTAACAGATCAGCCGCCCATTAGCCAGGCATGAACCCAGGCTGGGAAGGCAAATGCAACGGGGCTTGTCAGAGGTTAGGAGTGGCGCATTCCAGGTATCTGCCAGGTACATACCGGGTATTTGCTCGAATAAAGTGTGTCGGTGCAGTAGTCCTTATCCAGGCGTGCAAATCCGTTGATTAAAGTCCAATTGTGTAGAAAAAAAGCAAAACAGAGCACATACATTACTGTACCCTTCTTTCTAGCCAGAAAGCTACCACTTGGTGTTCTTTTGTAAACATTACACCCATATCCCATTGCATCTGCATGTCTTGAGTAGAAGAGCATGTACCTGCATTCTGTAAGGCAGGGGTGGGCAACCTATTTTTCAATGTAGCCGAATTAGAAGTCAAAATAGCCACACCATGCAAAAATTTAGCTATTTTGTTGCGCATGCAAAAATTTAAAACAACACTGTGTGAGTGTGAGTGTACACACACACACACACACACACACATACACATATATACACACACACACACACACACACACACACACACACACACACACACCAACATACCTGAGCCAGAAGGAGAGACAGGACAGGCGGAACCAGCGCTACCAAAAATCAGCTGAGTGGAGGAGGGGGAGGGGGGGGAAGTTTACCAGAGCAAGCAAGGAGGGGAGACAGGACAGAGGGAACGAGCGCTCCCAAAATCAGCTGAGTGGAGGAGGGAGGGGCAGTTTAGCAGAGCGAGCAAGGAGGGGGAGACAGGACAGAGGGAACCAACAAATTCTTCAGTCAGGGAAACGGAGCAGCTTCCCCCCCCCCCCCCCCCCCCCCCGGATGCAGTGCCGTGAAGGTGACAGGCAGATTGACAGCGGAGTGCTTCTCCGCATGGGGTCTGCATAGCTATGCAGAGCAGGAAACAGAACAGAGTTCTTGGAGGGGGAATATAGGGCTAGACTAGATCAGTATTAAATTCGGCACACTTAGCCTGCCAATTCACCACATGTGGCGTATGGCGATAGGGTTGCCCACCTCAGCTGTAAGGGAACTACAAAGCATTCTCCACACTGGAACGAGAACGAAGGTAGGGGGACACCTTGTGGAGGACTAGAATATAATTAAAACATAAACAAACATTAAAGCTGCAGTTCAGTCAATATCCTGCATGTGTGGTTTTTTTAATAAATCAGTTCTGTAGTAAGAAAAAATACTTCTAGCATTTTCTGTTTTTAAAAAAACAACTTTGAAAGACCAATTTTCTTGTATTCTATTTTAACAACCATTTGCTAAGGCACTGCCCCTTCATGTCCTGTCACAAGCCCTGGCACACCCCTTTGTCAGCCCTGCCCTCCCTCTAGCACATGTCAGTGCAGGAGTGCTCATGAATATTCATGAGCTTCCACTGAGAAAGCAGAAGAAAAACAGATCCCTTCACTAATTATGTCACCAAATTTCACCGATCAATACATGGAGAACTAATTGACCTGCAGCTATATACAGTTCTTTAGGTAATTAGAGATTGCACACATGAAACTATTGAAGTATAAAAAAAACAACAAAAAAAAAAAGACTGAACTGCAGCTTTAAAATGTAGCGGGAACAGAGGTATTTTACAGCTCCCAACAAATGGTGAATGCGCACTCTAATCAACCCCCTGACATAAATGCTTCAAAAAACAAACACGACTCCCAACACCATGTTGAATAAAATCCTTTATTTCTTTTCCATGGCTCCAGTGTTAAAACTGTAGCAGGTTTTTTTGTTTGTTTTTGTTTTTTAAACACATTAAGTACAGAACTTACTTTTTGCTTCTCTTAACATATCCAGATGCATTTATAAAAATATCTAAAATAAAACACTCTTGCATATTTAGAAAAAGTTATAGATACATTGTGCGTTGTTGGAGACATAAGCAGCATTACAACAGTGCTTTCGCAAACGTAAAATGAGATGACAGAATAGTCAGTGGAATTTGGTTATTAGAATTAATGGAAACACTGACACAGGATGAAAGGAAAACCAGTTGTGTTCAATAGCACAACTTGTCACATTATAAAAATATTACATTAATAAAAGTGAAAATTACAAGAACCATAATAGCAGGCCCCAATGGCATAAGAGGAAATATATATTTTTATTAAATATAGTACAGGACCGAGTAATAAGGCACTTTGAGGACCAGAATCATCCCAAGGAAGTGCATCATTAAAACCCTGTTACTTGCCAGGGCTGGTAAGCTATTCTACAGACTGAAGACAGTAGCAATTGTAGCTATACCAAACATGTTTTTCCCTTTAATTAATGTATTTAATGGAAAAAGGGGACAAAAAAAAAAACTCTACCATTCACATATGAAAACAAATTCATTATTTGACAAATCTGATACCTTTTTTTCTTTAAGAAGTTTTTTTTATATATGTTATTAATGTAACCTCTATATGAGGCAGCAGAGCAAAAAGACAACAAAATAGTGCCAAGGTGTGTGTGACTGTGCAGATTCGTGACTGTGCAGATTCGTGCCTGCGAGATAAAAGGAAAGGAGAAAGGAGAAAGAGAATTTGTCAACTCTCAAGATGTGCTGAACAGCATTTAAAATGGTCACAGAGTAATAATATATCATACACAATATATATTGTTACTCCCATCTTCATAAAGGCACTTACGGAGTAACAAACAGTGTTTAATGGACAGAGGAGGCTCCAAATCTGTGGTGCACAGGTTTTGGGTGCTATAATACTCCACACTCTCCATGTCTAAAAGGGGCTTTATTCAATCTTCTCTGATGATCCTGTCGGCTGAAAATTCCCATGGACTGTTTTTTTTCGGCTGTTCGCACATCAGAGCTTATTGATAAAGCCCCCAAATTCTATTATTGTACGGCGAATTCCAGCTCCCTACGAGTCTTTCACCTGGTATCACATCTGAATCCCTAGAGGTAGATCCGTGATATTGCCTGACTTTTTCAGAGAGCCCAATTTGGATCGCTCTTTACAAAATGCAATGAATAATCTTTTTAAGGCACTTTAAGACCCCAAGATCTTACACGCTCAAAAGAACGGTTTCATTAAAAAAAATAAGTTAAAAAAAAAGAAAGCACTCACCCCTGTAACAAAAGTTCTGCCATGATTGTTTTATAGCTTGATTAGCTTTTACTGTAAAAAAAAAAAGTTTAAAAATTTTTTAACTAAATTTGCTCTTGTAGCATAAAAGCAGAATTTTGCAATAGTTCTAGCGAGTTACATGGACTGATGTATATATAAGATTTCAGCACATTGGGTGTGCAATGTATTTCCCCACCAGGTGGCAACATTTCATACTAGAATCATGACCAAGTTCTGTGGATTGGTCGACAGATTGACCAGTGTCCAGGAAGGCACCTCATAAGTGAATACAATTACATAAAACCTCGGTGTATGCCATTTTACAGAATGCATTCTAACATCAAGTTTTCCATAGCAAAAATGGAGGATAGAAGTATTTACAAATCAAGTTATAAAAATAAAAAAATCTCACATGCAGCCTTTTACAGCTTGTTCGAGCCTACAAAGCATATCCCTTTGAGTTTAACATTAAACATGTTGGGAAGGCAAACGAATTGTGCACTGCGACTTTCCCAAGGAATTACAAATGTAACCCAGGGCCACTGGTCTCGCATTAGAACAATACATCATTATTTTCTTTTCAATTAATTTGGTCTTGAGTTTCAAACAAACGATTAGTTAACTTTTGGCAAAGAAAATGTAGTCCCTTAACATCCAGAGGGGAACATACATGCATACTCTCCTAAACATGTGTATTTTTCCTAGTGTTTCTCAATACATTTGTTCAGCCGAACCAAATAAATATGTAATATGTTCCTATTAACATAGAAGGATTCCAGGATATAGAAACCCTTGAGAACCTCAAAGTTAACAAATGTAGGGTACCTATGATACCTTCACGTTAGCTTTCCATACAATATGTGTACATACACATACAAAACACTATGAAAGCCAATGCGGTCATACAAATCAATACTTTGTAGAATCCAAACAGACGGCCCTACCTTCCCCCTGCCGAGTTTAGAACTGTGAAGCAGTGAGGGGGAAATAGGAGAGGCTGCCAGGAGTCTACAGGGACGTCACAGCCCAGATTCACTAAGGGGTGAATCTTTAGCACGCCTAAACTACAATTCCAAGTATTGTTAAGCCATTGTATTAAAGCTGCAGTTCATGCAATATCCTGCATGTGTTTTTTTTTTAATAAATCAGTTCTGTAGTAAGAAAAAAATACTTTTAGCATTTTCTGTTTTAAAAAAACAAAAAAAACTTTGAAAGACCAATATTCTTGTATTCTATTTTAACAAGCATGCTTGTTCCTATAGCAATGATTTACATTCCCCATATTTAAAGATGTCGCCAAACTTTGCCGATCAATAGACGGAGAACGAATTGACCGGCAGCTATGCAGTTCTTTAGGTAATTAGAGATTGCCCACATGAAAACTATTGAAGTAAAAAAATAAATTTAAAAAAAAAAAAAACTGAACTGCAGCTTTAAGTATTGTTAAAGCTTAGCACTGTTTGGTGAATCTAGACCTACGACTGCACCAGTAGCGCTGTTATATAGGTCTGATACAGTAGATAGCAAAAAGGAAAATGGATAATAAAAGACATCACCCTTACAGCCAGGGTGGGGAATGGAGAAACAAATGATAACGTTGGCATTTCTTCCCCATTCGAGTCCTGACATTGGAGCGGAGGCACGTGTTTATAAAATAGGGCAAGGTTTACATTCGAAATACAGCCAACTAACATATTTCTCAAAGTATAAATATATATTTATATCTACCTATCTATGTATATAACCAGAATCTCTTTTAAGTAACTCCTTAAAGAATAGAGAAAGTGAAACCAGATAACAAAGCCTTGCCATTTATTCCTTCAATGTACTCTGATACTTGGAGTTAATCCCTTCACTGCAAGGGGTTGCTGGCTTTCCTGGTAGTGCAGAGGTTAATCCTTTAGCAGAAGCCTAACATTTGGGGGAAGTCTAGAAAGCACTGCACACCGACAGCAAAAAGGGATTAAAAAATCTATTTGCAGAGCAGCCAGCAAAAGCACTGTTTGACAACGCGTGAAATTGTGGCATAGAATTTGGCAGAAATTCATCCAAACTTGTGCCAGGTCCAGAACACAGTTCAATCCAGCATTATACGGTCCTTTAAAACAGAAAAGTTGATGGAAATACAGCGCAATGTTTTTCGTAGGTCAGCACCCCTTCATCATCAGGTGCAGACTGTGGCGAAGGAGTACAGACCACCAAAACGTTGCGTTGTATTTACATCACACCATCTGCATTAAAAAAACAACAACATCCGCCTGAATTGAACTGCATATCTTGTGCTTTGAGAGTGCAGTGGAGAAATTACTCTTTGAATCAACATTCTGTGCAGTAGAGAGCCTACCATACATAGGTCTCCAGATCCAGCATCACAAAGATCTAGATAGAGTGCCTTTGCATTCAACTTCCTTTATGTTGTCAAGTCCATAATGGGCATAGAAGAACCTTGCCTGGGTTGAGCAGAGACAGGTGTAATTTGTGACTGATGAATGAGAGCACTGTGGTCACATAAAACAAGTGTAAATTACTGGAAGCACTATGAATTATCATAATTTGTATCAAACTGTAAAAATACACAATAAATCTCAGACTACTGTACAAAGGGGATCGGATTAGTGGAAGCATGTTTCTTAGGACAGTGAAAACCACAAATATTACAGCAGCAGAGCATCTACTCAAAGCATAATGAAGATGCCCATGTCTATAAGAGACTCACAGGCCCAGGCGATGCTATACCATAGGGCAGCGACTGGCACCAGCAAGAGCTTTTTGGAACATCATCTTTTAGAAAATATGCTCCAGAATACTGCAGCATGAATCCTCACAATCCGTTCCACAGAAACCTCAACATGAACATGGTGCTGATCCAATACAGTAGGTTGGATGTAAAGTAGTCAATTTATAGACTAGAGTTATCCTATTTAGGTTTGCTTCACTTTTTAGGGCAAAGCCCCCATTGTAATAGTTAATCTATGAATGTGTGCATTTTTCTTTGGTTTGTTTTTCTGTCCTCTAGTCCGATGTGATCTGTATTTCCTTTAGCAGGATGTCAGAGTGGAATTTAACTTCAAGTGAATAGGCTGTAAGGAGTCTTCTGAAATAGCACCCTTTCGTAATTATGGGCCAGATACGGTCAGGGCTGCAATACCTCTTAATGGACCAACATAATATCAATTGTACAAAGTTTCCTTGTGCATGTGTTTAAGACAGCAAAGGTCTCTCCACTGGCACCAGACAATACATAGAAGTTAATCATTAGATACAGGAACTATAAAATCAGGACATGTACAGGGCAGTGCTCATTTATGCCATGCACACAATAAAGTGCACGGTTTTCTTTGTGCAGTAGAGTTTATCCACATTATATGCAGAGCAATGAGTAACTATAATGTATAGGATATGCACAGACGCTAGTGACGTATGTTGAGGTATTTCTGTTGCACACAGAGCAGAAAGTACCGGTGTATCTGTATTATATTAATGACTAGCTGAGAGACCCGGCGTTGCCCGGGATGTAATGTTCCTGCTCTTCCCCCTCTCTCTTCCCCCTCTCTGTTTGTCCCCCGCTCCCATCAATCCAGCTCCCCCCCTTTACAGGTCCGGTCCCTCCCTCCCCCTCCCCCCCCATTTACCAGTCCGGACCCCCGACCCCTTTCCAGCTCCGTTCCCCCCTCCTTTACAGCTTCATGTGTTGTGGTGTGTGTGTGTCCCTTCTCCCCCCACCCCTCTGCTTTTTCCTCTGCCCTGTCGCGAAGGGGGGTGGGGGGTGGTTGTTGATACCTGCTCGCGCTCCCGGCCTCCCGGCCTGGCCGCTGGTCCGGCCGGGGGGGGTCGATACCTGCTGGCGCCGCTGCGGGTGGGGGTTGTGGTGACAGCTGCTGGCGCTACCCGTCTTCCCGGGGGTGGGGGGGGGTTTGATGAGGTACCTGTCATTTTGTGTGAGGCAGTGGCGACGGTTACGTCTTCCCGGCCCGGCCGTGGGGGGGGGGGGAGGGGGGGAGTGGAGGAGGAGAGGGGGAATGATGCGGTACCTGGCAACGTGTGAGAGGCGTCGGTCAGTGTGTCGGCGTCGGTTACTCGGTGGGATTCGGTGTGTCGAGAGGTGAGGTGGAGGAGGGGGGGCGTTTGAGGTGAGGCTGTGGGCAGTGTTGCCGAGTGTTACCAATGAGGCATGCGGTCTGTGTGTGGGGGGCGTGAGGGGGTGTGAGCGGGTGGGGGGTGAGGGAGAGCGCCGGGTGAGGGAGTGGCCTATGGGTGGTGAGAGCCGTGGTGAGGTGAGAGTCCCCCGCTGTGTCCCGGGCGCTCGCTCCGCTCCCCCGCTGACTGTAGCGGTGCCGAGCGGGGTTGGGGTGGTGGTGTGTGTGTGTGTGTGTGTGTGTGTGTGTGTGTGTGTGTGTGTGTGTGTGTGTGTGTGTGTGTGTGTGTGTGGCCCGTCAATCCGCCTCAGGCCAATGAGAGGTGTGCGGGGGCGGGCGGGCCAAGGGAGCAATCTCATTGGCCTGAGGGACACAGGCCATGCAGACATACAGTGCTTTCAGAAATATATAGTAGATAAAGTAGATCTGTAAATTGGTGCATTTGAAGCACCTAAAGTAGCAGAAGAAAATGAACTACATTCATTAGCTGCATTATCAAGTCAGCCACACACGGTGCTCTGCAGATCTGAAAGCATTCAAACATACACCTGCAAGAAAGGCAGCCTTGTTGCACAGAAATACAGATTTCAGCCAATTATTACAATATTTCTGTGTGCATGTGAAATTAGTGGGACAGGTATAAATAAAACTACCCCAACACGTAATGTCTTATCAGAGTATTGATTAAATGCAGTTTCAAAAGGGAAGACAAGTGAAAGACAGAACAACTTAAAATACATCTAAGCTGCAGCTCCTGGAGCCACCAAATTGAGTGACAGGAAGTTTCCATATAGTAAAAAAAAAAAAAAAAAAAAATCAGTCTCCTAAAAACACAGAATGTCCCTACCTTATTTAAAACAACGATAAAATTATCTAGATAGAATAAAACTATTTTTCTATGTAGCTAATCAATCTATTTTTACACTATAGCCTCAGTGCTCTGAGTCCCAAAGTTGCATCAAAAGCACAAAAGGAGCTAATATAAATCATATATTTGTAATATATTTATTTTTTCAATATCCTATAGTTTCTTTATGACTTGTGCGTATCCATGATTTTAGAAAAAAAAAAAATAATCAAAAACATTAAATAAAAGAACAAAGTATAAAAAAAAAATTCGCTGTAGTCAAGCAGCAAGTTTGTGACCAATGACCTCTCTGAAAATCTCTCCATATATACCATGTTTCACCGTTCTGAAAGATTCTTCAATTTAACACTCTTCCACATGCTCATGTCCAGCAAACCATTACAGAGAAGAGCACACACAGCAATGCTCTGCCAACCCCTTCAGTACACCAGCTACTACAAGTTACAAACTAAGGGGCTTATGCAGAGAGGATAGAGAAGGGAAATAGCGCCATGTTTTGGCGAAAATACGTACCAGAGAAGCTTGTCCTGCAGAGAACATGGAGAGATTCATAAAATTCGCCACAGCAGGTTTCTTTACTTTAAAAATTGCCAAACACGTGGCGAGATTGGTAAATTCGCCATGTTAAAATAGGGTGGTATGCAGGTAGCATAGATGCACTGCAACTCGCCATTCTGCCCTATATTATAGCGAGTTCAATCTAGCCAGAAAAACTTGGCAATTTTGAATCTCATCAGAAAAATGAGGTAACGCAGCTTTCAGCATACGACCATAACTTGCTCCAATTCTGTGGCTATTTTCCTGCTGTTTTCACATTAAATAACGTTCCTCTCTGCATAAGCCCCTAAATGTGATAAAGATACAAAATATGATCTTCATTTAAAAATGCTAGTGTCTTCCATTAAAGAGGTTTTAAAACCGGCACTCTAAAAGTTTAAAGCTTTAAAGAAGAGATTAATTAGTGATGTAACATTTGTGTGCCCCAGTGTAATTCACAAGTGTTCCCAAACAGATCACTAGAACTCCATACAAGACAAAAGTTCTGGGAATAACCAAAATATATTGCATTTCACTTCTTGGGTATCCTGAAAACATGGTTTGGTTTCACTATCCTTTTTTTTTTTTTTAGATTCTAGAAACGTTTTAGGAACTCCTCAAAAAGGTCAATTTCAGAGGAACTTCATAAAAACAGTTTTTGAAAGGGCTGTTGTAATCTCCTCCAGACCCACCTTGAAATTGCCACCTTCTGAAGACAACACTAACCACAAAAAGGTGAAATTGCGCTACCTAAAAGTCATAGCACGCAAAAGCAACACGTCGCCAGCTCCCAGGTAAGGGTTAATAGTTTCTGCTTTCTCCCAAGAATAAGGTGAAAAAAATTCTCCAACGCGAGAAGACAACTTCCTACTACTCAAGGGCCAACCTATCAGTGAGAACCCTACATCTTGTGCTTAGTGAGAAAGTACTTGAAGAACTCATATACAGACCAGGCGATGGCAGTGGATGGCATCTGGTATATGACCCGTGCCTGGACCCCCTTGAAGTACCCAGACATCCCTCCAAGCTGGTACACAGTCCAGAAAGCATTGACCATGCCAGAGAGGTGCCCACTGATTTTCAGCGAGCTGAGGGCCAGGTTCTCCTGTGTGTTCAACAGGGTTTTGCACACATCCAAGGGGGTAGTGGCTGCCGCTGCCACAGCTCCAGCGATGGCCCCGGACACTATATGCGAGCCCGGGTTATACTGCCGCTGTGGGTTCAGCCGCTCCTGAGTGAACTCGTACGTGATAAAGTGGATAGCTTGGAAGGGAATGTTCATGGTAAGTTGGGTTGTGTAGCTGCGATAGAATGCTCCCACTCCTTCTCTTCTTCGGACAGTCTGGATGCAGTGCAGCATGCCCTTGTATGGGGAGTTGTACATCTGCATTCGCTGCTTCACCACTAGGGCAGCACAGTTGAGATCAGCAAAAACAAACAGAAAGGCAAAAAGAGATGGAACAAGGCGGATACATTACAAACAAGTTAACAAGTCATTCTTCTACTGGTCATTAAAATAATGGTAGGGAAAGGTTACACACGATGGGAGCTAGAACATCACAGAAAAACTAAACTTTAGGAGAATGGAATCCATTATCCGAAGAGTTTGGGTTCCTGACGCCTAAATGAAAGCGATGAGTCATGGCCTAAAAATAAATGCAAACTACGGGCGATGGCGTAATCTATAATTATTTTTAAAAGTACCTTCTGCTGGATTCATGACTGCATCGTGAAGTACTGTAGCCAAACTTCCTGCGACCCCTAAAAGATAGAAATAGCTTTAGTTTTTTTGTTACACTTGAATAATGTAATGTAAAAACACATCATAACAATGTTCAGATGCTGGTCCAGTCACATGCAACTAAAACGTCTCAATCAACATACAGCGGATTCATTTTCAGCATCAGCGAACCAGTGATATCTTGGACAAAAATTACTTCGTTCTTGTGAACCTTCTGTAATTGGGTAATTGCAACATCACTGCAACGTCTTCCTCCTCTTTGTAAGTGAATAGAGCGATACAAGTACAAGATGCAAATAAGGTAATCACCATTAGCCATGTGGCTGTTGCCAGAATGATTGATCATGTCCCCTATGGTGGTTTTCATCTTCTCATAGCAGGCAAAGTACAGAGCATGGGCTGGGCCGGCTCCCAGCATAGTCACGTTGATCCCTCGCAAAGGGGTCCATAAACCCTCGGTGCAGATCATCCTTCTCAGAGCCTCATAAACGCCTTTGTATTGGGCTTTGGGGTCAGGCTGCAAACTTTGCATGCGGGTCTGGAAAAACACAACAATGGAATAATAAGATTTGCATCCCAAGCAGAAAAGATATAATGCAAGAGGGAAAAATAAAAACAAAGAGGACTGCAAAAATTTTCTGATTCCTGAATATGCAGCCCTATACAAATACAGAGCCCAGGCCCAGAGAACAGGAAGTGTCATTAGCTGAAGCAGAGAGACTAAAAACATTAGGTCTGGAAGCATTGTTCTACCACTTCAGAGGCTAGTGCCTTAATCATGTAGACTACAGAAATACAGCAGGCGACATTCAAAAGCAGTACTGACATTTCTTACAGTGGAAGACCTTCTACGGCAAGGCAGCTGGTCATTGGGGCTACACAATATGTCCCAAGTAGCTTAAACCACATTAGCTTAAGTGACATTACAATGTAAACAATTGCAGTTCCAGAACAAGCTGAAATGCTCTGGAGAATGATTTTTTCCTTCTTGATATTTTGTACACTAAAATGCTACCCATAATATACTTTTTGGGCAAAGGTGGGGCGGGGGGGGGGGGGGGAGAGAAACAGATATTAACAAGAAAAAAGTACAAGATGTAATTTAAAAAATAAATAAATACGCACACGTAAATGTAAATAAACACATTTGTTGTACAGTATTGCTATGGCAAATCAAATGACTTACAGGCATACCCCGCTTTAAGGACACTCACTTTAAGTACACTCGCGAGTAAGGACATATCGCCCAATAGGCAAACGCCAGCTCACGCATGCGCCTGTCAGCACGTCCTGAAAAGCAATACCAGCTCCCTACCTGTACCGAAGCTGTGCGTAAGCAGGGAGACTATAGAGCCTGTGACATATGCGTTATTTACATCAGTTATGCACGTATATGACGATTGCAGTACAGTACATGCATCGATAAGTGGAAAAAAGGTAGTGCTTCACTTTAAGTAAATTTTCGCTTTACATACATGCTCCGGTCCCATTGCGTATATTAATGCGGGGTATGCCTGTACTATGCTCTTAAGCACAGTGTTACACAATTGCCCATGTCTGGGAAATATTACAGAAGCACACACCCATTTCCTGTAAGCCAGGTTCATCATGCTTAAATATATAGTGACAGAGCAACCCAACCATCACACAACCCAAGTACATGTATATTAGACCTGTCTGTACTTGATCTGTCCCTTCGTCAATGGCTATTGTGCCTGAGTAACTGCCTGCCTAAATATTTCTCATTAGCACAACTGATTACACTTACCAGATTCAGGTGTTTGACCTGCACACTCAACTCCCCATTGCTATAGAAAGGAAACAGCAGTTTCTGCCATTGCACCTCAGAGCATTAATGTTGCTGGTTTATACAATGTCAACCATATTTTTTGGCAATCAAATTAGAATAAAAGTTAGGGCAATAGAGTATTTTAAATAACCTAGTCTTGAACAATATACTGTTGCGGCACACTTTATTCTAACAAATCACCGGTTTGTCCCTGGCATGTCCCTGGAATGCGACGCTGTTCATCCGGAGCATGCCGCATTCCCAGCCAGGGGTCATGCCCGGCTAACGCGCGGTTGATGTGTTAATTGATAATGGTTCAGGATTTACTAGGCTGCAATGCTTCGCGTGTCCGCCAGATGGCATAAATTCATGAATTGTAATGCAATATATATATATATATATATATATATATATTGTGTGTGTGTGTTATATATGTGTGTGTGTGTTATATATGTGTGTGTGTGTGTGTGTGTGTGTGTGTGTGTGTGTGTGTGTGTGTGTGTGTGTGTGTGTGTGTGTGTGTGTGTGTGTGTGTGTGTGTGTGTGTGAGAATATATATATACACATATATATATATACACATATATATACACATATATATATACACATATACATATATATATACACATATACACATATACATATATATATACACATATACATATATATACACATATACATATATTCACACACACACACACACACACACACACACACACACACACACTGTATAACAACCCCTAACATAGAGTACTGTACACTTACAGTACTGTATATGCACATCAATGATACTATAGGCCGTCCCCTGGCGAGATGTGTTTGCAGCAGAGAGAGATCCGCTGCTCTCTCTGCGCAAACATCGGAACATTAAAAATTATTTAAAATACATTTTTATTCATAGTGTAGATGTGCAGGGGGTCTCTGGAGCTGAACCGCGTTGGTTTCAGGTCCGGGGACCCCCTGCTTCCCGAGATATGGCCCCCTTTATGGAGGTGCCGGTATCCCTCTGCATTTAAAGGTCCCGATCACATGACTGCGGCATGTAAACAAAGCAGAGGGATATATGTGTAAATATATATATTTATTTATTTAGATTTATTTATTTATTTAGATTTATTTATTTAGATTTATTTATTTATTTAGATTTATTTATTAATTGTGAGGCTGCTGTGTGTGATTTTTTTTTATTGTGGGTAGCGGGGGTGGGTGAAGGGGGTATTTGGCCCTTGGTGTGAGTTTAGGACTTGCGGGGGGGTTGCGGGTGCACTTAACCCCTTCACGACCGTAGCGGTATTAAGTGCACCCGCTAACCCCCCCCACCCCCGCAAGCCCTAAACAACCACCGCTGGGGCTAATACCCCCTTCACCCACCCCCGCTACCCAAAATAAAAAAAATTCACACACAGCAGCAGTTGGTACTTATATATTGATTTTTGTTTACTTGATTGGTTAAAATAGTTTACTTGTTTGGAGGTACAGTATTTGTATTTAGCTTGCAATGATATTGTTCACATTCATTTGCAGAATGTATATGGTGCATAGATTTTATGCATCATAAATACAATGTAAATGCAATGTATTGATTGGAATGTGAGGTATTTCATTGGCATTGGATGATTTAGATTATAAAATCAGTTAGGATTATTAAAGGAAATTCATTGTAATACCCTGCCACACTAACCCCTCACCCCGTGAGGCCTAACCCCCCTCACCCACTACCCACAAGGGAGGCCTACCCACATACCCTTGGGGACCCCCCCCCCCACCCCCAGTACCCACAATAAAAACAATACAGTGACCCACAATAAACATCATTATATTTATTAAATACATTACCCACCCCCTGTGCCCCCCATAAATACAAGATTTATCCTTTTACATACAGGGTTCATAACGCAGACCCACGCGAGTCCCCGATGGGCTGGCGGGGCACCTGACAGACCTACAGGGTACCAGCAGCCCTTTTCAAACAGGTGGGTCCCGCAAGCACCATGGCCCGCAGGTGGTCTCCTTGGGTCACCATGGGCCACAATTGGGTCCCCACGGTAGGCCCAAGGATGTCTGGGAGCCCCGGGTCAGACCCACAGGTGTCTGCGGGGCCTCGGGTGGTTCCCACGGGGGACTGGGGAACTCACGGGTGCTCACTACGGGTCTGCGGTGCCCCCACAGAAGTGGGACCACCGCTTCATCCCCGCATGTGTCACCCGTGGAACCACCAGCCTGATACCCGTGAGATACCCGAGAAAAGCACAGGTGTTCTCCAGAGGTCTCACGCGGAACCACGGAACAAACCCTGAATGTAAAAAAAATAAACCTGGCCTATACATTCAATACATACACCCCCCCCCCCCCCAACACCTACAGTACAATAATGTGCAAAATAACTATTATCCAGATATGGATAATAGATTAATTGCCCATTATTAAAAACATTAACTAGCATATTCAAATAAATAATAAAGTGCTACTGACCCCATCAAG
>NW_027455739.1:45114-57614 GCF_040206685.1 Ascaphus truei
GGGAGAGAGAGAGAGCGAGGGGAGAGAGAGAGAGAGAGCGAGGGGAGAGAGAGAGAGAGAGCGAGGGGAGAGAGAGAGAGAGAGCGAGGGGAGAGAGAGAGAGAGAGCGAGGAGAGAGAGAGAGAGCGAGGGGAGAGAGAGAGAGAGAGCGAGGGGAGAGAGAGAGAGAGAGAGAGCGAGGGGAGAGAGAGAGGGGAGAGAGAGCGAGGGGAGAGAGAGAGGGGAGAGAGAGAGAGGGGGGGAGAGAGAGAGAGGGGGGGGAGAGAGAGAGAGAGGAGAGAGAGGAGAGAGAGGAGAGAGAGGAGAGAGAAGAGAGAGGAGAGAGAGGAGAGAGAGAGAGAGAGAGAGAGAGAGAGAGAGAGAGAGAGAACATACACACACGATGAACCAATATACAAATAAATGTAGAAGGGTTATCAAAACCATACTGTACTACAAATAACACTTCTCCATACAGACACTACATTACAATGAATTTCCTTTAATAAACCTAACTGATCTTACAATCTAAATCATCAAATGCCAATGAAAAACCTCACATTCCAATCAATACATTGCATTTACATTGTATAAATGATGCATAAAATCTATGCACCATATACATTCTGCAAATGAATGTGAATAATATCATTGCAAGCAAAATACAGATAACTCCAAACAAGTCAACTATTTTAAGCAATCAAGTAAACAAAAATCAATTAGCAATCATTATTTACATCCCTAAACAATTGACAGTCCATCCCGAACAATGAAACAATTAACTAATTCACGCTTGGAGCAGAACAATTTAGCATGTGAAAAAATATAAGTACCAACCAGAATACAAACTTTAAAACCAAGGCTAACCCTGAACACAAGCACACAATATCAACAATTACATCTATCTAATTGTAATCTAAGCGGTATTAACTGCTACGGCCGTGAAGGGGTTAAGTGCACCCGCAACCTCCCCCGCAATTCCTAAACTCACACCAAGGGCCAAATACCCCCTTCACCCACCCCTGCTACCCACAATAAAGCGGGCACGGTGGGTTAACCCCTTCATTGCCTTAGCGGCTATCGGCTATGGTAATGAAGCAGCATTTCTGTATTTTTAATAATATTGTGCAGGAGCAGGGGGTCCCCTGAGCTTTGATTTGTGGCTCAGGGAACCCCCTGCTCACTGTACAATATTATTAAAAATACAGTCATGCTGCTTCGTTACCATAGCACATAGCCGCAAAGGTAAGGAATGAGTGTTTATTTATATATGTGTTTTATTCATACTGTAGATGTGCAGAGGGTCTCCGGAGCTGAACTGCTGTAGTTTTAGGTCCGGGGACCCCCTGCTTCCTGAGATACAGGCCCCTTTAGGGGGTGCCGGTATCCCTCTGCTTTGTTTACATGCCGCGGTCACGTGATCGGGACCTTTAAATGCAGAGGGATACCGGCACCTCATAAAGGGGGCTGTATCTCGGGAAGCAGGGGGTCCCCGGACCTGAAACCAACGCGGTTCAGCTCCGGATACCCCCTGCACATCTACACTATGAATAAAAATGTATTTTAAATAATTTTTAATGTGCCCATGTTTGCGCAGAGAGAGCAGCGGATCTCTCTCTGCTGCAAACACATCTCGCCAGGGGACGGCCTATAGTATCATTGATGTGCATATACAGTACTGTATGTGTATGTTAGGGGTTATAGGGGTTGTTGTTATACAGTATATACTGTATATATACACAGTATATAGTGCATTACAATTCATGAATTTCTCGGCTTCAAAGACAACAGCTCGCAAACACCCCCATGAGTTTTTACACGGCATTGCAGTATTGCAGCCAGCGGGAATAAAATGCTTAAATCACAGCCGCGAAAATAACGCAATACACCCCGGGAGAAAACGACACAAAACCGCACATCACCGGGATAATCTGAAATTCGCGGAGCTAGCCGAGTTAGAATAAAGTTGGTCGCCACTGTATCTTGAAATGTAAACAATGAACGCAAGACGACCTTCCTGTGCATGTCACTTAAGCCCACGTCCATAGAAGGACAAGACGCGCTGAGCCATGCGAACGCTCCGCGCTGAGCCCCGGCATCCTCAATGAGGATGTCTTTAGAGGGGGCTCACGCGTGCTGAGGAGTTGGATTTTTCAGCCGACAGCCAAGCTGTTTTTCAGCGCGCTGTCGGCTGAAAACATCCAATCAGCGCAAAGTAGCGTCAACGTCACGGCGCCGTGACGTCGGTGCGTCGCGGGCGATTGGCCCAGCGACGTCACTGCCCCGCCTCCCGATCGCATTGCTGGCTCAGCGTCAGCGCGGTTCAGCACTCTCTATGGACGCAGCCTTAGAAAGCATTCCCTGACCATGTTTAAATTAGGGCTTTAAGGCCTACTTCTTAAAGCTGCAGTTCAAGCTGTCTGTTTTTTTTCCCCTCATTCAATATGTGAATCAATACAATATACACGCTGACAAGTGTTTAGCTAAGTTGCCGATCAATCTGTACTCCTGTAAACTCTATAGCTGAAGATTTGGCTTGGGCTTCACTAAATGCATCATGGGTCCTATTCTGCTGCACTGACAACCAAAGTTCTGTGAGGAAGATCATGTGACCAGGCAGGCAATTGGTTCAAAGCTAGAGGGCAGAGCTCAAAAGGTGATGCTGTTTCAGAAGGGAAAGGGATGTGACTTTGTAAATGGTTGCTATAGGAACAAAAATGCTTTATACATAAGAATACATTAAAAAAAATATAAGTCTTTAAAATTGTTTTTACAGAATCAATTAAAAAAAAAAAAAAAAAAACACACCACATGTAAGGTTATTGCTTGAACTGTCGATTTAAGATGTAAAGGATAAAGCTTCTGACTTGACACAGATGGCATGGCTATGCAGATTTTGTGAAACAATTTTGCACCTTGAAAAAGGAGGTGCAGTGTGCACCATTACAACCGCACCCATGTTACGATGTGCCTCATTACACCAAAGCAGGGCAGGAACAGAGAGGCAGTGCTGGAGCATGCAACACCGCACCCTCCCAAAACACAGAATATTGCGCTTGCACCAAGCAATTCTCCTCTAAATGTTGTTGCAGATGTTATTGAAGTGAAACTTCTTTGGTAGCACCTAGAGAATTTTGATGGGACAAATTGTATTGTATTGTATGTCTTTATTTATATAGCGCCATAAATGTACATAGCGCTTCACAGTAGTAATACATGTTGTAATCATATAAATAACAAATAATATAAATAACAGGTCATGGGAATAAGTGCTTCAGACATAAAAGTAACATTAAGGAAGAGGAGTCCCTGCTCCGAGGAGCTTACAATCCAGTTGGTAGGTAGGGGAACATATAGAGACAGTGGGAGGGAATTCTAGTAAGTGCGTCTGCAGGGGGCCAAGCTTTATGTATCATGTGTCCAGGATTATCCAGTGCTATTCATATGCTTCTTTAAGCAAATGTGTCTTAAGGTGGGTCTTAAAGGTGGATAGAGAGGGTGCCAGTCGGGTATTGAGGGGGAAGGGCATTCCAGAGGTGCAGGGCAGAAAGTGAGAAAAGTTTAAGGCGAGAAAGAGCTTTAGATACAAGGGGGGGGGGGGGGGTAGAAAGAAGACATCCTTGAGAAGAACGCAAAAGTCGGGATGGTACATAGCGAGAAATTAGGGCTGAGATGTAAGGAGGGGCAGAAGAGTGTAAAGCTTTAAAAGTGAGGAGGAGAATTGAGTGTGAGATGCGGGATTTGATCGGAAGCCAGGTGAGGGATTTCAGGAGGGGAGATGCTGAGACAGATTTAGGAAAGAGTAGAGTGATTCTGGCAGCAGCGTTTAGGATAGATTGTAGACGAGACAGGTGAGAGGCAGGAAGGCCGGACAACAGGAGGTTGCAGTAATTGAGACGGGAGAGAATGAGGGCCAGAGTCAGAGTTTTAGCAGTCGAGTAACAGAGGAAAGGGCGTATCTTTGTGATATTGCGGAGGAAAAAGCAACCAGTTTTAGAAACGTTTTGAATGTGAGAGGAATCGAGTGCGACCCCTAGGCAGCGTGCTTGGGCTACTGAGTGAATGATCGTATTTCCAACAGTAATGTGGAAGGAGGTAGTAGGGCCAGGTTTGGGAGGAAGTATAAGGAGCTCTGTTTTTGCCATGTTAAGTTTCAGTCGGCGGATGGCCATCCAGGATGATATTCCAGAGAGGCATTCAGAAACTTTGGTCTGTATAGCAGGTGTAAGGTCAGGGGTTGAAAGGTAAATTTGTGTGTCGTCAGCATAAAGGTGATATTTGAATCCAAAAGATGTGATTACACACCCTCTTTAGGTGACCTAAAGAGAAAAGAGAAGGGGTCCCAGGACAGAGCCCTGGGGTATCCCCATAGATAGATCAATAGAGGAGGAGGTGTTGGCAAAAGAGACACTGAAAGTACGATGGGAGAGGCGATCCAGGATAGAGCTTTATTCTGAATACCAAGAGTATGGAGATTGTGAAGGAGAAGAGGGTGGTCCACGGTGTCGAATGCTGCAGAGAGGTCGAGTAATATTAGCAGAGTGTAATGACCTCTGTCTTTGGCAGCATGGAGGTCGTCAGTTATTTTAGTGAGGGCTGTTTCAGTAGAGTGAGCAGTGCGGAAGCCAGATTGTAGAGGGTCTAGAAGAGAATAGGTGTTGAGAAAGTGTAGCAATCGAGAGAATACAAGACTTTCAAGGAGTTTGGAGGCAAAAGGCAGGAGGGAGACAGGTCGATAGTTAGAAAGAAAGGTAGGGTCAAGCTTGCTGTTTTTGAGTAATGGTATAACGGTTGCATGTTTGAAGGAGGATGGAAAAGTACCAGAGTAGAGGGAAGAGTTAAAGATCTGTGTGATCGTAGGGATTATAGAAGGAGCAAGAGGTTTTAGGAGATGGGAGGGAATGGGATCAAGAGGGCAAGTGGTAGAGGGAGAAGAGGAGATCAGCAGTGACACATCCTCCTCCGAGATAGCAGAAAAAGTGTCAAGAAAGGCAGGGGGAGAGTTGGGAAGCGGTGTGAGATGGGAGGAGGCAACAGATGGAATGTTCTGACGTATGGATTCCACTTTTTCCTTTAAAAAGTCAGCAAAGTCCTGAGGTGAGATGGAGGAAGAAGGAGGCAGCCGAGGGTGGTCTAAGTAGAGGGTCAAAGACAGAAAAGAGTCGGCGTGGGTTAGACTTGTGTGTGTTGATTAGTGATGAAAAGTAGGTTTGGTTAGCCTGAGAGGGCCGAGTTGAAACAGGACAGCATAAATTTGTAGTGAATGAAGTCTGCGAGCGTATGAGATTTCCTCCAGAGGCGTTCAGAGGAACGAGTGGAGGAACGCAGCATGCGTGTGTGGGAGTTTAGCCAGGGTCTGGGGTTAGAAGGGTGAGAACGGCAGAGAGAAAGCGGGGCATGAAGATCAAGAGAGGAAGATAAGGCAGAGTTGTAGTTCCTGACCAGGTTGTCAGGGTCTGAAGCAGAACTGAGAGAAGAGAGGGAGGAGTGTAAAGTGGAATCAAAAAGCTGGTAGGTTAATAGAGCGCAGGTTTCTGCAAAAACGAGGGCGAGATGGAGATGGAGAGAAGCAAGAGAGAGAAAATGAGATGAGGTGATGGTCAGAGAGAGGAAAGGGGGAAATGGAGAAATGGAGAAATCAGAGAGAGAGAAGTTTTTAGTGAAAACCAGGTCTAGGTAGTGGCCATCCTTGTGGGTGCTAGCTTCAGTCCACTGTTCGAGGCCAAAAGAAGAGCTTAGAGAGAGAAAGCGGGAAGCCCAAGGGAGAGAGGGGTCATCAATGTGGCAGTTGAAGTCCCCAAGGAGAACAGGGGAGTCTGAGGAGAGAAAGAAAGAGAGCCAGGATTCAAAATGAGAGAGAAAGGAAGAAGGGAGAGGAGTAGCGGTAGGTGGGCGATAGATGACCGCCACGTGGACAGGGAGGAGAGAAGATCTGGACTGTGTGAACCTCAAAAGGAGGTAAAAGCAAGAGAGGGAGCAATAGGAAAGGTTCGGTAATGGCAGAGAGAAGAGAGCAGGAGCCCCACGCCTCCACCCCTGCCATCAGGGTGTGGAGTGTGGGAGAAGGAAAGGCCGCCATACGAGAGGGCAGCTTCCAGAGCAGAGTCAGACTGAGTGAGCCAGGTCTCAGTTACAGCAAATAGAAGCAGAGAGTTAGAGAGAAAGAAGTCATGCACAGAGAAGAACTTGTTGGAAAGGGAGCGAGCATTCTAAAGGGCACAGGAGAAAAGGAGAGAGGAGGGAGGGTGGCAGGGGATGGGTATGAGGTTGGAGGGGTTGACACCAGAAGGAGTAGAAGTTGCATGTGGGAGGAGAGGTCGAGAGCATGTAGAAATAAGGCAGGGACTAGGATTGGGTGAGATATCCCCAGAAGCAAGGAGGAGAAGCATGGATAGAAAGAGAATGTGCGAGGATGATTTGTAGGGGTGTGTTTTAGTGCAGGGGGTATAGCTGTGGGTTGTCAGAGGGCACAGATAAGAAAGGAGTTCATGTGAACTCAGAAGTGGTGAAGAAAGGAGATATGAAGATATATGAATAGCGTTATAGACATAGTGGGGCTGGTGGAAGGAAGAACATAATTTGAAAAGAAGTGAGGTCACAGCAAATATAAAAAGTAAAGGTGGCATCACAGCAAGCGTTAAGTGCTGAGATGTGTAGTATGGGATGATATCCTCATTTCCAGCGTAGATCAAATGCAGGAATCAAACAGTACGTGTTGTCCACTTTTCAACTTCCTTTTGAACTTCCTTTTTAAACTTCATCACTACTTTAAACATTTCTACTTAAAAGCATTTCTGCGTAAGAGCATGGCCCCAGGCCAAATACACTTGATGGTAACAAAAATGTGTAACGGAAGTAGGGCGCGTGCACGAGAACGCAGGTGTGCGTACCTGCTGCCTACTAAACTCTGTGGAGATGAAAATGCCATCATGCGCGCGCAGAGGTGGCCACACACACCTGCGCTAGCGGCTGTGGTGTGTGTGTGTGTACGTACACACACAGAACAGTGTTATTAGAGGAATTCACACTAAATACAACATTTAGAAGTGCAAATAGCAAAAATATCATTGATTGAATTAAAGACTTTTGAGTGTAACGGCATTTAGATACTTTACAATCCAAAATATATGTATCTTACTTTAGTTATAAGTCAATTGTATCATGTACTGTATTCCAACTGATACTATGGAAATTTCTGCTGAGAAAAATAAATAAATATTATATACTCAAAAGTCTTTCATTCATTCAATCAAAATACAATTTCAGTGACAACACAAAGAAGTTTCACCTACAACGCGCGTGCTTGGTTGACACCATTTTTCTGGTACTCCAGTATTAGGTGATACATTTTATTTTATTCGGACTAACAAAATCGATTTAATAGGACACTTTCGAGGGCTCCCTCTTCCTCTGGTCATCAATACTTATTTACGAAAGATTGCATATAGTTTAACACAGATGTAAAATCCAAAATAATCTAAGGCAGATGAATGTATAGAACGAATGGCAGAGGGAATAGTGAATAAACAGACGGGGCAATAAATGGATGAAAAGGACAGTCAGGGTGGCAGAGACAGTAGGTGGAGGGCGAGAGTCCGTGCGTCAGTCTGCTGGGCGATGGGTGCACATCATCCCCAGCAGACCTTTTCAAGCTTTCAGGAGGCAGGGCGACAGACATCAGCTTAGGGATGGGTGTTGCACTGTTCAAATCATTTAAGAATGATTTGATTGGTTGCCGAAGTACCAGTGACGCTGCTGCAGCATGGAAAAACAACTTGAGTTGTTTATGCAAACTGTAGCAAGCGTCAACTCTGCACTTCGGCAACAGGGTAGCTGCTACCCGGAGTCTCCCACAGATCCCTTTTACCACTGCACATACAGACTAATGAAGTGTTTATAGGGGTATCATGCTCCCGGACATATAACCAAAAAAGCTACTACTGCAGACCGAGTGTAAATGGATCTATACACTAGATACACTCAGTCCCACTAGTCTCAATGAGGGCTACATCTATACGTCCTTCCTGTAAAACGTGATGCTACCTACAAGGATGCAATTACCATCTACCATAGTTATTTCAGGGGGAACCAGGTATACAGTTAATTGTAGAGTCCGTTTGACCCAAGGGGCGGACAATGTAGGTTAGTACACTCCTACACACCTCAATTTAACTATATGTGGCCACCATCCAGACCCGTGATGCCTGTATCCAGTTCACCTATAAAGCCATATCAATCTCTTTACATTTGTTCATTTAGTTATTCATTCACCCAACTATTTATTTATTTATCTAATATACCCAGCTGCTGTGAACTCTCACACACATTCTCTCCATCTATACAGTAATGAACTTAACCTCGGCACAGTAAGGGTTCTGTCATACATATTCTTTTCACCCCTTGAGTACTTGTACTTCTATCCCCTCAGCTGTAATCCGCCGATCTAGTGTGTGATTGGGGAGATCCTTAGTACCGCTCCGCTCTAAGGGTATTTAGCGTGACAACGCTACCCAGTAAGTCACCTCCTACATTGAGAAAGCGCCAGCCCCCGAGCGCGAAACGTACGTCGGGATGACATCATCGCGTTGACGTTGGAGGTCACGGTGAGATTGTTCCGGTATCGGGGAGAGAGAGGGTGTATACCTGAGGTGGTGGCAGATATTATGCTACCACGCTTGTAACTACATTCAAACTGCTGGTACAACATTGTGGTGCACTGTGAATATTGCGGTTCCAGTATATGTTATACTGTTACACCCTCTAATCTATTTAGAGAAGGAGGCTACCGAATATGTTTGAGTTTGATATATGTGATACTGAATATTAGCTTCCCCCTATATCTGTATATACAAACAACTACCTCCTACCCTATCCCCCGTTCCGATTTTGAGCACCATCAGGAGGGTTAATTTAATGGACTAAACATTGAATTATACAGTACTTCTCCTCCTGTTATCACCCACACCTTGTGCTTTAATTGTTTTTATGCTTACTGATTATGCGTCGCTTTATGGTAACCGTTTACCAACAGAGCTGGGTGCGATTACATTTGGTACCCCTTACAGCTTTTTTGGTTATATGTCAGGGAGCACTATACCCCTATAAACACTTTTCATTAGTGTGACGATCGAGAGGATTTGGCCCGGGATTAAAGGGGTTACACGCCAATTGGCCACCCTCTAACCTCACCAGGGAGACAAGGGGTTAACTGGGCTGAGGTCCAGAAATGTGATTTAACCCTTGTTATAACATGAAAATGTATATTCTGCTGTGTAAATGTATTGTGTTATCCTAGTGTTTGCACCCACACATACACTAGGGTTGCTGCGGGAGGGAAAGGGTTAATGTTAAAACAGTGATTCTAGACCTGTGTTTAAAATTACCCTCAAAGATGCCTGCCTACTAAATGCAAATGGTCAGGAGAGCTACCAAATGGTTAGGAAACAGCCCTGATCAAAGGCCCAGCCACTCTAGCTGTTTGCAGGAAGCTAGAGTGGGGGGTGAGCGTTATAACTCACACTTACAAACCATAGTATCCTGCCATGTGGTAGACTGGTCAAACGCCTCTGATTTAGGAGTGGGGCTACAGAATGATTGACCTTGTTAAATATAAGAATATTATGAGATGTCCATGGCTGAACGTGCTAAGAGTTACATAGGTGTATTCATGGGACTTACCCGCAACTAACGGATACAGACACCTGAGGTTTAACAGATACTAAGAGGCAGATATTAATAGCTCTCTTAATTTTAGTATTACGCGGTAATATTTAGTCTCATTGGGAGCGTCATGTGTGACGGAATGTATTAATATGTCTTGCGTGCCAGTAAGTATTACTGAACTGAAGTTATGAAGTTATTTACAGTGTACACTGGCGACACACTTTATTCGAGCTCGGCTAGTCCCACGAATTCGGGTATACCCGGGTGTATTGAGGTTTGTGACTGTTTTCTGCCCGAGTGCATTGAGTTATTTTCCGGCAGGGATTGAAGCATTTTATTCCCGCTGGCTGCAATACTGCACAGTACATATATATATACTGCATTACAATTCATGAATTTATGCCATCTGGTAGACACGCGAAGCATTGCAGCCTATTAAATCCTAATCATTATCATTTAACAGATCAGCCGCCCGTCAGCCAGGCATGAACCCAGGCTGGGAAGGCAAATGCAACGGGGCTTGTCAGAGGTGAGGAGCGGCGCATTCCAGGTATCTGCCAGGTACATACCGGGTATTTGCTCGAATAAAGTGTGTCGGTGCAGTATACACTGGCGACACACTTTATTCGAGCTTGGCTAGTCCCACGAATTCGGGTATACCCGGGTGTATTGAGGTTTGTGACTGTTTTCTGCCCGAGTGCATTGAGTTATTTTCCAAGCAGGGATTGAAGCATTTTATTCCCTCTGGCTGCAATACTGCACAGTATATATATATAAACTGCATTACAATTCATGAATTTATGCCATCTGGTAGACACGCGAAGCATTGCAGCCTATTAAATCCTAATCATTATCATTTAACAGATCAGCCGCCCATCAGCCAGGCATGAACCCAGGCTGGGAAGGCAAATGCAACGGGGCTTGTCAGAGGTCAGGAGTGGCGCATTCCAGGTATCTGCCAGGTACATACCGGGTATTTGCTCGAATAAAGTGTGTCGGTGCAGTATGGGATTTTGAATCTGTTGTGAAAACTGCAAACTCCCTCTGTTATGGTAATAGGCAAGCAGAACATCTTGCTAGAATTTACATAGCCTGGTGATCAAAGGCTAAATTGCCTAACTGTTTATGTTGGAGGCAGGAACCAAGAAACTGAATGTTTTTTTAAATGTGATACTTCACACTAAACAAGGGAAGTCCAAAAGCTGCTTCAGGAAGCTTCAAAGACTTTTGCTAGCCTTTTCGGCATCTAGGGTTAAGAGATGAGTTTGAAATGGTATTTAAGTCAGAGTCATCCCTTACTCAAATGTCTTTCATGCCTGTGTCTTCATGCATGAGTCTTCATTCATGGGCTGCATGTATTGCTGTGATGTCAACTGAAATATGGAAGAAATGGCCCATCCTGTATCCTGATGGCTTTCTTGTCATAATCTTTAAGTAAGTGTCTATATTTTGCCTGTTATTTGAATATTTTCTGTGTTCACCTTTATCAAGGAATAAATTATATTTTATCATATCTAAGTCTCGTACCAGTTCAACCCAGTTATATACTGTATATATATATTATTTTTTGGTGTATTATTAATAGCCTGTCACAAAGCTCCCGTCACAATTAGTCGGTATGTGCAGTGGTAAAAGGGATCTGTGGGAGACTCTTTATGTCTTCTTATTTACTTGCTATGCCAGTACCATTCCTTTGCACCGGCTACCTCTTATGAACTACTATTTGGTGAGCTGCTACCCTGACAACCGCCATTTACTTTAAATACTTTGTTTCGAACGTGCGCGCGTCGCGAAGCAGGCACCCTGAACGAGGCCTGAGAAATAGGGCCAAGCATCCATGAGCAGTGTGAGGGGGTTGGGGGTGCGGGAGAAGGGGATACCTTGTAAAATTAGAACAAACAAAGATGGGGCGCTCCCTAGAATATGTAACGTGCATAAGAACACAATCAAAGACCAGTAAATGGATACTGTACTAGCCCTTTCAAGATACTTGCAGCTTGACCCAGAGAAGATCAAGCCCAGATCTTCTTACAACAGCATGGAAACAGGATAGTGCGCTGACCACTATCCTGTTTCCACATTGTAAAATTAACAGAGGCCGGGAATGGGTCAGAGGTCCTGAAACATTGCTCCTTTTAGCAATTGTGTGTCGAATACCGATTTTTATTTATTTTGCAACTTGATGTGTAAACTCGAAGTCAGAAATACCTAAATTAACCAGAACCTCATAAATGTGGACACAAAAGATGAAGGGAGTTTATTTTTTTAATCTATATGCATTCCTGACTAGTCAGATTCTACAGATACCCTCACCGGATCAGTAAATGTAATGTATTTAGTTAAATGATAATTACACATACAATCCCCTGGTCTGTATGCAGCCCTAAATCAATCAGTGCCAGATGCAGAGAAATATACTGTATGTATATACGTTTTTTTTTTTAGTACTTATTTCAACCACACCACTCAGATGAGCTTCTAAACGAACTGAGCTGTCTCCGCTCTCCCTTCCCCTGTTGTGAAATTGTCACAAATCAAGAGTGACACAGCAGCTTTTGCAGAAGCAATCAGCCACACGGGGTGTAGAATTAAAAAAGGTATTTAGCGAGATCAGAGTGATGTTTATGCTATTATGAACATAAAGTACAGCCTGACAGCACCGCTAAGCCTTTTATCTGCTGTATAAACTTGCAAATACATTTTTTTTTTAAAAATACAAAATCAGATTCACTGTTACAGGATGAAAAGCATGCCAAGTGCAATTCATGTTAAACATGCCTGACATGTTTCATTTTTGTTCACATCGCTGAGAGCTAACCCACATTGTAACTTTGGAAATGTGACATTTCAAAACTATG
>NW_027455739.1:80114-82614 GCF_040206685.1 Ascaphus truei
AGACACACACACACAGACTGACGCACACACACAGACAGACACACACACACAGACAGACACACACACAGACTGACACACACACACAGACTGACACACACACACAGACTGACACACACACACACAGACAGACACACACACACAGACAGACACACACACAGACAGACACACACACACAGACAGACACACACACACAGACAGACACACACACAGACAGACACACACACACAGACTGACACACACACACAGACTGACACACACACACACAGACTGACTGACGCACACACACAGACAGACACACACACACAGACAGACACACACACAGACTGACACACACACAGACTGACACACACACAGACTGACACACACACACCGACTGACACACACACACCGACTGACACACACACACCGACTGACACACACACACACCGACTGACACACACACACACCGACTGACACACACACACACACACACACACACACCGTCTGACACACACACACACCGTCTGACACACACACACACACACACACACCGACTGACACACACACACACCGACTGACACACACACACACACCGACTGACACACACCGACTGACACACACCGACTGACACACACCGACTGACACACACCGACTGACACACACCGACTGACACACACCGACTGACACACACCGACTGACACACACACACCGACTGACACACACCGACTGACACACACACACCGACTGACACACACACCGACTGACACACACACACACACACACCGTCTGACACACACACCGTCTGACACACACACACACACACACACACCGACTGACACACACACACACCGACTGACACACACACACACCGACTGACACACACCGACTGACACACACCGACTGACACACACACACACCGACTGACACACACACACACACCGACTGACACACACACACACCGACTGACACACACACCGACTGACACACACACACACCGACTGACACACACACACACCGACTGACACACACCGACTGACACACACACACCGACTGACACACACACACACACCGACTGACACACACACACACACACCGACTGACACACACACACACACACACCGACTGACACACACACACACCGACTGACACACACACACACACACACCGACTGACACACCGACTGACACACACACACCGACTGACACACACACACACCGACTGACACACACACACACACCGACTGACACACACACACCGACTGACACACACACACCGACTGACTGACTGACACACACACACTGACTGACTGACACACACACAGAGACTGACACACACACACAGACACACACACACAGACTGACGCACACACACAGACAGACACACACACACAGACAGACACACACACAGACTGACACACACACACAGACTGACACACACACACAGACTGACACACACACACACAGACAGACACACACACACAGACAGACACACACACAGACAGACACACACACACAGACAGACACACACACACAGACAGACACACACACAGACAGACACACACACACAGACTGACACACACACACAGACTGACACACACACACACAGACTGACTGACGCACACACACAGACAGACACACACACACAGACAGACACACACACAGACTGACACACACACAGACTGACACACACACAGACTGACACACACACACCGACTGACACACACACACCGACTGACACACACACACCGACTGACACACACACACACCGACTGACACACACACACACCGACTGACACACACACACACACACACACACACACCGTCTGACACACACACACACCGTCTGACACACACACACACACACACACACCGACTGACACACACACACACCGACTGACACACACACACACACCGACTGACACACACCGACTGACACACACCGACTGACACACACCGACTGACACACACCGACTGACACACACCGACTGACACACACCGACTGACACACACCGACTGACACACACACACCGACTGACACACACCGACTGACACACACACACCGACTGACACACACACCGACTGACACACACACACACACACACCGTCTGACACACACACCGTCTGACACACACACACACACACACACACCGACTGACACACACACACACCGACTGACACACACACACACCGACTGACACACACACACACACACCGACTGACACACACACACACACACACACCGACTGACACACACACACACCGACTGACACACACACACACACCGACTGACACACACACACACCGACTGACACACACACACACACCGACTGACACACACACACACACCGACTGACACACACACACACCGACTGACACACACACACCGACTGACACACACACACACCGACTGACACACACACACACCGACTGACACACACACACACCGACTGACACACACACACCGACTGACACACACACACCGACTGACACACACACACACCGACTGACACACACACACACCG
>NW_027455739.1:95114-257614 GCF_040206685.1 Ascaphus truei
AGAGCAAATATCAAAAATCTGCAGCACTCTCTGGTAAAGTAAATGCTTAGATGTGTGTCTGCATGAAACCCTATCTAAGCATTTACTTTACCAGAGAGTGCTGCAGATTTTTTGATATTTACTCTGTCTATTCTGTTGCTGGATGGTGATCCCAGCTGCACTGCAAGCACCCCGATTCCAAGCAAAGTTGTGTGCCCTGACACACGTGTGTGTGTGTATACACAAACACACACACACATAATAGAGGAGTACTGCACCTAATATATACATATCATACACACACAGTGCAGGATATGGTTCATTCACAGCTAGCTGCCCGGTCTCAGTCACGCCGTGTCCGCATGCAGGGCGCCATGACACCTGTCACTGTAACCACGCCCCTTCCCTGGCTCTCACCTTGACAGAGTCCACCGGGTACATGACAGTGTGCTCCAAGATCCCTGCCACTGCTCCGGCCATCATGTGTGTTACCGTGGAGACACCGGCGGGCAGGCTTTCGTACTCGTCACCGTCCCCGGGCAGGGCGGGGACTCCCTCCCGGGCCTCCACAGGGAGCCCTGCACTTCGCAGCTCCATCCAGCCCCTGTGAGGAGAACAGGCGACAACACAAACCCTAACTGTACAGACACGAGCATGCCAAGCTCTGTCCGCTGACTGAGGCAAGAGCACTGCGCACTTCACACTCACTCCCGCCTGATGTCACGAGAAGGGCGGGGCCTACAGGCAGCCAACCCCTAGCGTCCCTCACACCTTGGAGACGGTCCGAACTGGTGCTCATGATTGGCTCGCTCGGTTTAACTCAGGCTACGACTCTTCAGCAAATTTTGAGGGAATCTTGCTACTCAAATCCCATTGGGATTGAAAGGGGGAGGGGATGGGGGTGGGGGGAGGAGGGGGGGTGGGGGTGGGGGAGGAGGGGGGGTGGGGATGGGGGGAGGGGATGGGGGTGGGGGGAGGAGGGGGGGAGGGGATGGGGGAGGAGGGGGGGAGGGGATGGGGGAGGGGGGATGGAGGGGGGTGGGGGGAGGAGGAAGGGTGGGGGGAGGAGGGGGGTGGGGGGAGGGGGGTGGGGGGAGGAGGAAGGGAGGGGGAAGGAGGGGGGGTGGGGGGAGGAGGGGGGAGGGGGGGTGGGGGAGGAGGGGGGAGGGGGGGTGGGGGGAGGAGGAAGGGAGGGGGGTGGGGGAGGAGGAAGGGAGGGGGGTGGAGGGGAGGAGGGGGGTGGGGGGAGGAGGAAGGGAGGGGGGGAGGGGGGAGGAGGGGGGGAGGGGGGTGGGGGGAGGAGGAAGGGAGGGGGGTGGGGGGAGGAGGGAGGGGGGGTGGGGGGAGATGGGGGGGAGGAGGGAGGGGGGTGGGGGAGATGGGGGGGAGGGGGGTGGGGGGAGGAGGAAGGGAGGGGGGTGGGGGGAGGAGGGGGGGGAGGGGGGTGGGGGGAGGAGGGGGGGAGAGGGGAGGGGGTGGGGGGAGGAGGGGGTGGGGGAGGGGGTTGAGGAGGGGGGAGGGGGTTGGGGAGGGGGTTGAGATGGGGTGGAGGGGGGAGAGGGGAGGGGAGAGGGGGGGGAGAGGGAGGGGAGGGGGGGAGGGAAGGGGGGAGTTTGGGAGAGGGGGGAGGAGGGGGGGAGAGGGGGGAGAGGAGAGGGGGGGGAGGAGGGAGGGGGGATGAGGTAGGGGAGGGGAGGAGGGGGGGAGGAGGGGGGGGAGAGGGGGGAGAGGAGAGGGGGGGGAGGAGGGAGGGGGGATGAGGTAGGGGGAGGGGAGGAGGGCGGGAGGGGGGGAAGGGAGGGGGAGGGGGAAAGGGAGGGGGGGAGAGGGAGAGAGAGGGGGAGGGGAGGGGAGGAAGGGAGGAGGGAAGGGGGGGAAGGGGGGAAAGGGGAGGGGGTGAAAGAGCGGGAGAGGGGAGGGGAAGGGGAGAGAGGGAGGGGGGGAGGAGGGGAAGGGGAGAGAGGGAGGTTGGGAGGAGGGGAAGGGGGAGGGAGGGGGGGAAGGGGGAGGGAGGGGGCGAAGGGGGAGGGAGGGAGGGGGGGAGGAGGGGAAGGAGAGAGAGGGAGGGGGGAGGAGGGGGAGGAGGGGAAGGGGGAAGAGGGAGGGGGGGAGGAGGGGAAGGGGGGGGAGGAGGGAAGGGGAGGGAGGGGGGAGGAGGGGAAGGGGGAGAGAAGGAGGAGGGGAAGGGGGAGGAGGGAAGGGGGAGGGAGGGGGGGAGGAGGGGGAAGGGGGGAGGAAGGGGGAAGGGGGGGAGGAGGGGAAAGGAGGGGAAGGGGGGGAGGAAGGGGAAGGGGAGGGGGGGAGGAGGGGGAGGGAGGGGGGAGGAGGGGGAGGGAGGGGGGGAGGAGGGGAAGGGGGAGGGGGGGAAGAGGGGGAGGAAGGGGGGAGGGGGGGGAGGAAGGGGGAGGGAGGAGGGGAAGGGGGGGAGGAGGAGGAGGGAAGGGGGGGAGAAGGGGGGGAGGGGAGGGGAGGGGAAGGGGAGGGGTTAAAGAGGGAGGGGAGAGGGGGAGGAGGGGGTGAAAGAGGGGAGGGGTGAAAGAGGGGAGGGAGGAGGGGGGTGAAAGAGGGGAGGGAGGAGGGGGGTGAAAGAGGGGAGGGGGGTGAAAGAGGGGAGGGGGGGAGAGAAGAGGGGAGGGGGAGAGGGGAGGGGGGGAGAGAAGAGGGGGGTGAAAGAGGGGAGGGGGGAGAGGGGAGGGGAGTGATAGGGAGAGGGGAGGGGGGTGAATATATACAAAAAAAAAAGTTGAGTTGATCCGGGACGCTGCTTACCTCGCTGGTGGTGATTTAATCACAAATTGCCTGTTTATTACGACATTTGTGAGTGTTTTAATCCCCCCCCCTCCCCATCCCTATCTTACTATATATTTCTGAAAGCGTCATATGTGTCCTTGTCTGTATGTGTCTCCCTGTGTCCCTAGTGGCAATCCCATTGGACCTTGGGCCAGGCCAATGAGATTGCTCCCTTGGCCCGCCCGCCCCCGCACACCTCTCATTGGCCTGAGGCGGAGTGACGGGCCAAAGGAGACACGGAGACACACACACACACCCTGTCCCCGTCCCCCCCATCACGTGCGCTTCCCTGCACCGGCTCCGGGACGGAGGGGAAGCGCGGCACACTTCAGGCTCCTCCCCCCTCGCTCTCAACCTTAGACATTGCGGTGAGCTCTGCACTGTAAAAGAAACAAGTGACGTCATCAGCGGGCGTCCCGTGAGGCGCAGCAGCGTGTTACCGGCGTGGAGCAGTGGAAAGGCAGCAGCAGAGGAGACTGTACATGTTACTGGGATGTGTATATACATCCACACTGTGGACTTAATTTCTCAGTATCCAGGAACAGCGTGTGTGCCCTTCACGGACCAAGAGGGCCCCCACTTACCTGGTCAGATGATCGTGGGTCTCCGGCTCCTCTTCTGAAAGTGGATGAAGTCTGACGAGTCCAGCTGTTCCCCTGTGTGGTAACCCCACTTACCTATTGCTTGTTTTTATATTTATTGATGCACGCAGAACTTATTATCCTTTAGTTTAATTAACTATATAAACTGTATTTCACTTTGTGCGTTGTGCACCTTGTCTTTTCTCTGTTCTTCTAGCCCCAGGGGTGTTCAGCCACCCCCCAAGAAGGGCTGCAGACGCACTGAATGTGAAATTACACCTACAAGGTTATCACTATTGTTAAATACACCTTCCATTCACAATTGTGTACTTTATCATATCACATTATCACAGTATTAGTTGCGCACTATTATTCATTTTTTGTATTACTCACATACACACCTTACACTGATTCTTGAGTAGCGCTACTTAATTTCTTTATATATATATATATATATATATATATATATATATATATATATATATATATATACTGTATATATATGAGAAACACACAAAAAGAATGTTGCTCACACTACATATAAATGTGGAAAAACCAGACCCAATAAGTAATATTGACTATCTTGCAATAAAAAATAAACCAAGTAAGCCTAGAGTAAATGGGAAACTGTAGGTGCTAGGGGATAACAATAATATTGAACACACAAAAGACTAAGACAATCCCCGAAAGCAGCACTCTAAATATACTACAAAATAACTGATAACATAATACCAAAAGACCAGGAAACTAAAGTCAGAATAGAAAATGAATAGATTTTAATTGCGAGCAAAAAGAACACTAACATTTAAAAACATATACACACTAAGGGCAGCAAAAAATACAAAAAGACTGTGACTGACTAAAATTTACAAAAATCAATAATGCTGAAAAATAAATCAAAAGCAAAAAATGTGTCTGCACAATGAGCCTGATAACTATATAAAGCGACACAAAGAAAGCTGAATATTTAAAAAAAAAAACTGGTAAAGACCTAAGCTAAAAAGGTAGATAACTTAGCTAAGGGCATAAAGAAAGGTTTGGCATAAATAAACCTATATACTGTACAAAAATGATGTACATAAGAAAAATAATAACTTAAACCAAGGGGGAGGCACAGGGGAGACAAAATGAAACAAAGACTCAAACCCTGAACAGCAATAAAAAATATCAAAATCAAAAAAAGATGCATACTGTACAATGCCCGTGGTGGCTGCACAAAAGCAAGTAAGACACATGGCTGCAGAATCACAAAAAGCCAGTGCTGTTTGCACATATGAAACAACCTAGCGTAAGGGTTCCATAGGAGATAATGACTCCAGATAGTAGAGAAAATGATACTCATCTGCCATATAGTGATGATGGAGTCAGTCCCATGGAGTTAAACTCCAGGATGTGTGGAAATAAGTCATACAGTCCACAGGATAAGCACCAAGAGTCACGCCAGCAAAATAATGAATAGCTACCTAGAGTGGACACTCAACGCGTTTCAGCCAAGGGGGCCTTCTTTCCGGAGTGGAATGTGATTCTACAGCCATGTGTCTTACTATATGTGTCTATATATATGTACATATACACAGTATATATACAGTATATATACACAATATATATAGATATATATAGATATATATATATAGATATAAGGTAAACCAAGAAGTTCACCAATCCGGCGCTCAAAGTCAGTAAGGTTGCCGAGTCCTGCTCATATAGTGAATGTATATAGATGGGACAACGGCTAATCTTCAGTGTTAACCAGTGAAAGTAAACAGTCTCTCTTAACAATTGGCTCTCACCAGAGCTCTAGTATTATTGAAAATGGAGTGACTCATGGTTAGTGAAGAGAATACAGCCGAGCCTGTGTGCAATGTAATCCTCCGTCGAGCAGGCACACTGCAATCCACCAGGTGACTCCTCCGTCCTGGTAAATGATTTGTGTCCGGCGGTGCCTGCACTGCTCAGCTGGTACAGCAACCCGTCGTGCTACCGGAAGCAAACTACATACGATGATACTCCTCCCACAGTAGAAAGAAACGGTGCACCTCCAAATAGAAAAATTGCAAAGGCTGAGGTTGTGACTAAAAACATTATTTATTGGAGCATAATAGTGTAGTTCTGGCGGATCCTCTGACGCGTTTCACGCCGAAGCGCTTTGTCAAAGAGGATGACATCCTTTGCCCCATCTTACGCCAATCTTTTTATGGGTCTTTGGGAGTCTGTTAACATCTATGGTAGCACTAATATTTTCCGTTCCAATATTATTTTCTACAAACGTTACATTGACGATTTGATTTTCATTTGGGATGGTGATTTAGATAATTTACACACTGTTATTTCCACTCTTAACACCAATGATATCAATCTTAAATTCACATTTCAAACCGATACACATTCGATCAATTATCTTGACGTGACACTCCATAGTGGCCCTGACAACATTATTCAAACAGATATTTTCACAAAGCCCCATTCCAGGAATTCCTTCTTGCATGCAAAGAGCAGTCACCCCAGATCCCTCATTCGTGGGATCCCAAAGGGACAATTCCTAAGATATAGGAGATTATGCTCCAACAAAGATTCATTTGTACAACACTCAAAGGAACTTGGTTCCAAGTTTTTGGCGAGGGGTTATTGTCAGGATGACATACACGAGGCCTTTCTGAATGCTGAATCCATTGATCGGAGAAATTTAGTCCAATACAATAAACGGAAATCGGACAATTTTAGGGATAATCCTTTATTTATCACCAAATTCAATAAACAAGCATACCAGATACGTAAAATTGTTTCCAAACATTGGGATATATTAAAACTAGATCCTGACCTGAATCATGTTACTAAACATGGCCCTAGATTAGCATTCAAAAAGGCTAAAACATTGGCCTCATCAGTATCTAGAAGCCTCTTTCAGTCGAGACATCAAAAACCCTTATGTAATATACCAAAGGGATTTCATAAATGTGGTTTTTGTAGGTGTTGCCGATTTGCAGAACCCACAAAAAGAATACACACTCTTTACCCAAAAAATAGATATAAGGAGGCGCATGCGCGATGGTGAGGTGGATGGTTGCATAGTCTGTGAGCTCCATCCTCCGTCACTTTAAAAGCAGCAAAACAGAGGGAACATTTTTCAACTTTCACCTTCATAACACCCTAGCACGGTGTATAAACACCCCAGGATGGCTCCTCCATCAAATAAAAAGAAAACAAACACCGACATGAGGAAATATCTGAACTGGGCGGCAGCAAGGGGAGCAGAGGCAGATGCGGCGGCTAGCTCGGCCGCGGGGTCGGACTCCGACAGGGAGGAGGACCCGGCCGGAGTGCCCGAACAATTGCCCGTTAGGCGATGTGACTTCCACCGCCTTTATAACGACATGAAGTCCATGCTCCATAAAGAGATACAGGAACTCCGCAAAGAAGAGCAGGGGGAAGGAGAGCGCACCGGGGCTCTTGAAGACAAAATGGCGGCAACGACGAAAAACATTTAAAAAAATGAAAAGAGAACAACGTACCTCCAGTCCCAAATTAACGAACTGGCAGATCGCCAAGAGGACGCAGAGAACCGGGATCGTCGAAATAACATTCGGATCCACGGCATCCGGGAGGAGGTAGAGGATGTGGAGGGCTTTGTGACTAGATGGCTCACGACCCTGCTCCCTGAGAGGCCTGAATCAGAGTTTTTGATGGACCAGTGCCACCGGGCTCTGCGGAGCAGACCGGCGGCGTCTGAATCACCCAGAGATGTTATCGCCCGTCTGCACTATTTTAAGGTCAGGGAAGCGGTGTTTCAGAAAACTCGCTCGGAGGCCTCCTGTAAATTCGAAAATGCCGCCCTGCAAATCTTTCAAGATTTATCCCCGGTCACCCTCGTCAGAAGGCGCAAGTTACAGCCAGTAACGCGGATACTGAGAGAGGGCGAGCAGGTAGAAGGTGGACCTTCCCGTTCGGCCTGCTGGTCATTAAGAATGGGAAGGCCACCTCCATCCGTGAAATTGAGGAGAGCATTTTTCCAAAATGAGACCTTCTTCCAAAAGCTGGGGATCAAAGAAAGCCCATCCGCGAGTCCCCGCCGAGATCCAGCACCAGAGGAGGAGTGGCAAACGATGCGGGGCCGCAAAGATAACCGAGACACGGCGGACACTGACAAGACTAAAACGCCGGACCCCAGTGTTGGGGAGTTTCAAGTCCCTCGATGTTCACGAGGGTTTCTTTTTTGCCGAGTTTGAATTAAAGTTTCTACACCCCCCCCCCTGCATATACCACAGAAGGTTTCCCGCACACCCCAGGGAGTGGTAAACCCACACTGCCGGAAGGACAAGGGAGCGAAATGGGGCCACTCCTGCAGACGAGGCCAAAATCCGCTGTAAAAATAAAGACTTACCGATATACGAGGCTCCAAAACGATCGACCCCCCAGGAAAAGATGGCGCTGGAACGCAGAGGGAGCAACATGACTGCGATGGACGACATGCGGGAAGAACGCGGATGCAGCAGAGGTGATGGCGGGAGAGCTGAGAGGAAAAGCGCCCGATCCCAGGAACATCCAGCCCCAAAATGGCGAGGACCGGAAGAGCGTCACCGGATGTTCGCCGGAGGCCATCTTGCAAATGGCGGCCGGGCCGACGACGGATGTCCGCGGCGGGGAGCCGGCAATACGCCACTTCCGGGGGACTGTTAAAGCAGCCGGACAGGCGGGCAATGCCCTAGAGACACAGAGCGCCGGGCAACAAGGCACTGGCACGAGCCCAGGAGGCGGATGGGGAAGCAAATTAAAGGGGGTCAGGGAGGCTGAGACAGCCTTCGCAAGCGGAGCGAGCAGAGCGAGCAGAGCCTATCTCCTCACACTCAGAACAAGGGAGAGGGACCAGATAGAGACAGGGGACGTGAGGTCCATGGTGGCAGCGTAGTCAGAACCCCGGATGACCGGATAACACCAGGATAAAGGGCATCTTCAGTAAAACCCCAGAAGGGAGTCATATCTTTGCAGAACGGCGGGGAGAGATGCTAGAAACAGAGAGTGGAGGCGGAGGCATAGGGCCCGGGTAGCAGGGCAGTGGGGGAGCCGATTTTAAGGGCACACTTAGGAGAGGATTGCACTAACCTAGGGGAATAGGGACAGGTACCAAAAAAGGGGAAGGCGTCTAGATAGCGATAGGGTTTCCATATGCGGAAGAAGGAGGGTGGGACACCAGTTAATGGAGGAGAAGAAAAGTTGTTTAATGTGATAGAGTTACAGTTCTGTTTTGCTATGTAGCTTACGTAAAGAGGTGGAGGGGGGTGGGGATCCACGCCTGCCATTGCCTTAGGACTCCACATGGGTGACTGGGAGCTCAGCCCCAGTTGGCTCATGAAAGTCCTCTTCGGGCCAGCCGAGATGGGCATGAAGGGAGGGCAGAAGCCATCCCTGGAGGGTGCCCAGGCTGAATGCCCGAGAGGGGCAGACTGGGGGATGACGGGAGTTCACTCCTGCACATCCACCAGCATTGCATTCTTTGTTGTGTTTCCCTTATATGTGCTCCTATGTTTTTCCCCTCGGCAGTCCAGGTACCTCAAAACAAAGAGGGAGTCACGGATATCAAGTTCCTCAAACAGGACAGACACACGCAGTCGGAAGGTCAGCTATACAGCGACGTCCACAGGTTCTACAAATGGGTAGGAACATAATAATCATTTCCCACAATGTTAAGGGGTTTAATAGCCCTCAAAAAGGAAATTAGCCATGACAGACTACCGTAGATCAGACCCTGACATCCTCATGATCCAGGAGACACACTTATCAAAAAACAGCTCTCCAAAATATATTGACAGCCGATATAGACAGTGGTACTGCACCGACACACTTTATTCGAGCAAATACCCGGTATGTACCTGGCAGATACCTGGAATGCGCCGCTCCTCACCTCTGACAAGCCCCGTTGCATTTGCCTTCCCAGCCTGGGTTCATGCCTGGCTGATGGGCGGCTGATCTGTTAAATGATAATGATTAGGATTTAATAGGCTGCAATGCTTCGCGTGTCTACCAGATGGCATAAATTCATGAATTGTAATGCAGTATATATATATATATGTACTGTGCAGTATTGCAGCCAGCGGGAATATAATGCTTCAATCCCTGCTGGAAAATAACTCAATGCACTCGGGCAGAAAACAGTCACAAACCTCAATACACCCGGGTATACCCGAATTCGTGGGACTAGCCGAGCTCGAATAAAGTGTATCGCCAGTGTATGCAGCCTCTGCTAATAAAAAGCGAAGAGGGGTGGCGATCCTCATTCACAATCGCCTGCCGCTGACTGTCACCCACACTAAGGGCTCTATGCAGTAAGCGCCGAAAAAGTCCTCTCGCCAAGTGTTCCTTTTCGGCATTATTTTGCCGATTTTACCTCGCCGTATGCAATAAGAGCCGAACTCATTTGGAATCAAGCCGAAAACAGTTGTTACCACTCTGACGATGATTTGCCGATCACACTCAGGTGTATCGGCGGCCATGGCGAGGTGGTGTTAGCTTCTCAAATTAAACTTCTTGCTGAATCCGGCGAAACAAGCATGTTTTTGATTGCGCGGCCCATTTAAAGGAAGTGTGTATTGTTATTCATTCTCTGTGTTGTTATTGGGAGAGAGAGAGACACACAGAGCTGGGCGATTTACATATTTCTGATTGACTGACAGAGTTGTTGTGTATTGTGAGTGCTTTGTCCTGTGTTGTTTTGTTAACATCTTTGTCTTGTTATCACTTTGTTTTTGTGCAGTGCGATTGTCTTAAACTTTCTTTTCTGTTCTTTGTGAGTGCTAGAGGTATGGCCGATAGGCGTGGGAAGAGTGGTACTGGTAGTCGTGTGAGTACGCGTCAGAGTGAACGGAGGAATCAGGGGAGTGATGTTGCTGCGAGTGCGAGTGATGTTGCTGGGAGTGCGAGTGCTGCTGGTGGCTCTGTTGATGGTGCTGCTGGAGTGTCTGCTAGTGGGCCGTTTTTGGAGTCTCTTCCATTGGAAGAAGGAGAGTCCAGTCAGCAGCAGGCAAGCTCTGGTGCTTGACGTCGTCGGAAGAAACGTGTGGAGCGCCCACGTAATCCTCGTTTCAATGAACAGGAAAACACAGTTCTGGTCAATGGGATTTTGGAGCACTATGATTGTCTGTATGGGCATTTACTAGGTAATTTTATCTTTGCATTCATTGGACAAAGACATGTTATCCTATCTCTTGTGAATTTTTTTCACTTAATTATATTATTATATAATATGTATCAATAAAACTTCATTGCTGCACACATAATCCTTCAAGCGTTATATTTTCACTAACAATCATGATCAAAACGTCCACTACGTTCATACAATATTCTATAAACCTTGCTTAGATTTATATGTGTCATCGTAAATGCTCATGTGCTACACATATTATACGTAAAGCAGCAGGTTTGTTTTTTTTTGGACCATGTAGCAGTTTAGTAAACGTCTCAATTTTTTACAATTGTAGTTTTTTTCATTTTGTTTTTATGTATTTCAAGGCCGTACAAGTTCAGCATCCAAAAGTGGGACAACATAACAGTGGCTGGGTCTGCGTGTGGGAATCATGTCAGGACCCGGACGAATTGTAGGAAGAGATTCGATTATATCAGGGCAAACTTAAAGAAGAAAATAAAAGCCCAACGGATGCATGCTTCTGGCACTGGAGGTGGGCCACCAGCACAAGCTCTAATGTTAACACCATTGGAGGAGCATTTGCGTCAAAAAATTCTTCCTGTCGTCGTGGAGGGATTGGCAGGGGACAGAGATATCGGAATATATTCGGCTCCATTTCCAGCAGGTGACAAATGTTATTGTACTACGCGTTTAGTATGTTACAAGTCTTATCTATATTTGCGCTTAAAATTATAGTTTCTTCACAATATAAGCATAGCTACAAAAATATCTGTATATCTCTCTCTATGTATGTATGTATGTATGTATGTATATTTTTTGGTTTGTCAACATGTATTGGCTCACCTATCATGGATTACATCATTATGAGTAGACATATTCAACTTCACCTGCATGAAGTGATAATTTGTAATTTGCTTTCAAATAACACACACTGCATCCTTCCTCTTTACAAACAATTCAACATATTTGCCCTATTTGTGAAATAATACAGTATATTTAATATATGTTACAAACATTGTGTTAACATGCATAATCACAAAGCACACACGCACTCATTGTTTGCCACAGTTATGTATAACTTTGAAATACTGTGTTTGTGCATACAAAAGCATCATTCACTATTTCACGTACGTGTCTTACTATATAGACATATATTGATTACATTTATAGATTTTGCAATATAGTAGTGACAATCCATGTTACACCAAAATATAGACCATGAGTGTCTGAACATGTCTTGTTTGAAATATTGTGTATTCAAATGCAAGCACCAAAAAATTACACAGAAACACTGTAGTAGTAGGGAGGCATACATTATGTCAAACTTTTTTTGACAGGTACCACGCCCCCTTTTGGCCTAAGCCCCGCCCCATTTGGCCTTAAACCCGCCCTATGTCCCGCCCCTTCTGTATCCGGTCCCGCCCCTTCCGTATCCGCCCCCGCCCCCTGCGCCAATTTTTTTAGGTTGACGCCCCCTATGCCAAAAACTCGCGGTTGACGCCCCCTACGCCAATAAAACGTGGCTGACACCCCCTACGCCAAAAAAACGTGGGTGACACCCCCCTGAGCCCATTTTTTATTATGATGTGTATTTTTTATTCTTTTTTTGTGATTGGTGCGTACTGTTGACGTAGATTGGAGGGGGCGTATACATACGCGGGGCATGTCCGGGCATGTTTATAGGCGTTTGGGGCATGCCCGAACATGTTTTTTTTCATACGGGGCAAGTCTGGACATGTTTATTCTGAAAAAACGCAGTGCGCATGTCAGAAATTTTCAAAAGACGATGAAAAGGGGGCATACAGTAGCAATTTTTTTAATTCAGACAGAATACGGCTTTAAGAGAATAAACTCTTTTTATATATTTTTTATTTGTATAGAGTCTGTACGTGTGTTAGCCGCAACAGAGTTACATAAAAATAAAAACGCACAATTGTATGTAGCCATGTGTAAAATTGGTGTACATATCTCTTTCTCCTGCTGACAGTAAGGCCTGGTAAGTTATGGGCATGCCATCAATTATCATGGAGGTTTGCCCTCACACCCTGGTGAGGTGTCATATGTCCCATAGGAAGTGACAACATGCTGTGTGTCCACGGTTAGTGACATCAGAGATGTGCCTGTTCCTAGGTGATATAAGACACAGCACTGTCTAAAGTTAGTTGAGTTCCTGTTGTCGGCTGCCTCTGTTCAGTAAGAGGCACATGGAGGTCTGCAACATTGTTGCAGTAGTCTGATGCAGAGCTGTGAGTCTAGCAGCACAAGGCAGACAGAGAAGCTGGTGAATCTTCCTTAGAGGAGAGGTGGAAGCAACTCCGTTAGAAAAGGAGGAACCTTTCAGAGGGAAGCAGCTGAACAATGGAGGGCTGATTACACCCATTGTGGAGGGCAGCTGGCCCACCGTACCAATAAAGATGCATCTGATTAAAGACACTCACTTGTGCAAGTATGGAGTTATTGCACAGAGAGGGGCACCACAGAGGAGTTCCTCACCAGGACCATCCCTGAGTGACCGAAGGGACCCTGATGAGGTGGAGGCGCTGCACTGGATCTAGGTAGGACTCAGCACACTACCTCAGCTGCCTGTCTGGGTTGGCAAATCCCCACACACCATCATGCGGGAGACTCAGGAGTCCTGTTGCCAACAGGTGCACCACCAGACACTACACCGTAATGGGGACTGGTTAGACCACAGGGGCCAATATGAGATTGGGGGGGGTCAGGCCAGTCCACAAAACCCGTTACATGTATAAGAGTCAAAAATATTTATTTTATTTTTAAACGCTACAACCGTTTCAAGCAGGAAATAATTACAAGTCGCTTTTACAAGTAAAAAAGTAAATAAGGCATTTCAAAAGACGACATCTCTTTTTATATATTTTTTATTTGTATAGAGTCTGTACATGTGTTAGCCGTAACAGGTATACATAAAATAAAAATAAAAAGCACAATTGTAAAAGAGTCAAAAATATTTATTTTCTTTTTAAAAGCTACAGGTTCAAGCATTAATTAATTACAAGGCTTATTTACAAGTAAAAAAAAAAAAGTAAATAAGACATTTCAAAAGCCTTTGAATTGCGGAGGGCTAGCATTTGAATTAACTTCCTCATTAGCAGAGGTTTGTGGGGGGCACAATGACAAGCTAGACAAACACAGTCGTTGTTAATTGAGAACTGTTGTGTCGTGTGACATCCTCATTGACAGAGGTAAATAAGGCATTTCAAAAGACTTTGAATTGCTTTGAAATGCGGGGGGTGGGGGAGATAGCATTTGAATCAGCATCCTCAATGACCGGGCAGACAAACACTTGAGGTGTTAAAAGGCTATCCTGTGTGATGTCTTATTGGAGTTTCAACAGGATATCAGTAACGCTTTAAACAGATGCTGAAAGCACCATAGAAACATTATATTGTTTTTTATGAAACACTATTCAAAAATGCACAGCCATACAAGCTCAAAAAAAACGGCTGCACAATTACGAAAAATATATTACACGCCGAAAACGCCGGGTTCCTTTGGTGGCATACAGAGTTTAAATAATGCAGCACAAAAATACGGTATTTCAAATGCAACGGTCAAAAATTATCTTTCAGATCAAAATGTCTATTCGTTATACAAACCAGTGCGAAAAAAATTCAAAAGGAATATGATTTTAGTTTCTAATGTGGATTCGCAGTGGCAGGCAGACCTCGTATCAATGATTGATTTTGCCAAGTGTAACGACGGCAACCGGTATATTCTGACGGTTATTGATATTTTGTCAAAATACGCCTGGGCGAAATTGTTGCAAAATAAAACCGGGTTAAGCATCGCTACTGCGTTACAGGATATTTTCTTAGAGGGACGCGTGCCTCAAAAGTTACAAACTGACGGGGGTAAAGAATTCTTGAATAAGAATGTTAATTTACTGCTCAAAAAATATGGCGTTATCAGTTTCATCGCCGGCAACTCAGTAAAATCAGCCGTTGTTGGCGCTTTAATAGGACATTAAAAACGAAAATGTGGCGCTTTTTCACATCTCATAATACGCACCAGTACAACGATGTGTTATCAGACTTAATATACAGCTATAACCACACGCCACATCGCACCATTAAGTGTGCGCCAAAGGATGTAACGCAAGCGAATTCTTTCACCGTATGGAATACTATTTATAGGTCACATGTGAGTTCTAAGAAACTTAAGCCACTTTTAAAAATTGGAGACCACGTTCGGATATCAAAGCATAAAGGCGTTTTTACAAAGGGTTATGAACAGTGTTTTACAGATTAAATATTTATTATTGCTGATGTACGCACGAAAGGCGTAAAACCTCTGTATAAGCTTACAGATAGCGCTGGTGAGGCCATAGAAGGCTCATTCTACGCTGAAGAGATACAAAAAATACCAAAAAATTTAAATCGCGTTTACAGAATTGAGAAGATATTAAAACAAAAAAGCGTAAGGCGTAAAATCGTCTACTACGTTAAATGGTGGGGATACCCTACAAAATTCAACAGCTGGATAGAAAAAGCACAACTAACTCGTTTGTAAAAATACGTCGCCATGGAGGATATTGCCTTTTATGTAACGTTGCCTAGTAATGCGTCATACGAAACGTTCCCCCAAAATGACATTTCTAATTATACGACAAAACTAGCCAAGCCCATTATTTTAAAAGGTGAATGGGAGGTTGCTTTAACAGAAATACAGTATCCGCATACTTGGAATACATTTGAAAACATGGACGGTAACGTATTTGTAACACAACTAAGTCCGCAGATATGGAACGCTGCGCCAGGCAGCACAATACATGTATCACCGCTAAACGCAATTAAATCAAATTTCATGGTAAAATCGGGGTATTATAGTGATATTAATGAATTGGTTAGGTCTATTAATGAGGCGATGGCCATCAGCAAAGTGAAATTGAAATATGACGACTTTGAAAGAACAGTATCTGTTGTGGTCACACAACACTTTACAGCCTCAGAGCGTATGATGAACATTCTAGGCCTGGATTCTAATAATATCGATAAAATTGAAAAAAGGGCTAAAATATGTGCAGATATAAAAAACGGCTTTTATACAATATTTGTTTATACCGGCATCATTATGCATCAACGCGTAGGGCACAGTTTTGTCCCACTACTGCGTACCGTTGAAATCACAGGCAATGATAATGATATCATTACGCAGCGCTACATAAAACCTGATTACATACCCGTCAGTAAATATCACATCGACTGCATTACAATCGAGATAAAGAATGACCAAAATAAGAATGTCTCATTCAAGTACGGGAAGTAAAACTACACTTTCGTCCGCGCAAAGGCTCTTTGTATTGAAGGGGCCGGCAACATGGTGGCTGTTAAAAATTATGGAGAACCACAGGTTTACAGTATGTATTATAGGGCACAAGCAGGAAATGGCTTACAGGGTTTTCATGGGAGCCCTTATATGTACGGTCGTGGATTAGCAGGCATTTTCCGCAGTCTGTTTAGGCGGACGGTGCCGCTATTCAGACGCGGCTTTGATATTGGAAAACCTCATGTAAAAACTGCAGCACTAAATATCGCTAGAGACGTTGTAGGGCGTTTCAACCGCGGTGACGAATAAAATGGGCGGTGCAGCACAAGATGGGTCCGGTCTCGTGTACATCAGTAGAAGCAGTGCTAAAGGCAAACGCAAACACAGCGTTGCATTCCCACCCAGCACAGCACGTTATCAAAACAAAAAGAGCAGTCGCAACGTCAGAAAGAAGAAAAAAACCTCACGACGGAACTTAAACGACATTTTTTGATTCATTTGACAAGACAAAAAAAAGTTATTTCATCATGGCGTTTATTCACACCAACTCCATAGAATGCGCTAAATCTGAACTGGATATCTTTGAAATACAGCCTACACAGACGAGCATAGAAAAAAGTCTGTATGTGGAAATACAGCCGTTGGCCGCCCTTTCAGAAACGGCTCCGTTGGAATTTTATATCGCTGGCAGCGGGAAACATTATTTCGACCTCAATAATACTTTGATTTACATTACGTGTAAGATCGTCAAACAGGACAATACACCGATTGCTGATGGAGCACGCGTGAGTTTAATCAATTATCCGATAGCAACGCTTTTCAATCAATTAGATGTGACTTTGGGGGACAGACTCATATCGCAATCCAATAATCTGTACGCATATCGGGCGTATATTGAAACAATTCTGAACTATAGCGCTGATGCATTATCCACGCAGTTAACCACCGGCTTATTTTACAAGGATACAGCGGGGCAACACCAAACCCGCACAGTGGAGGGTGATAACCAGGGTTTTACAAAGCGTTCCCAAATGACAGAGCGTGGTAAAGCCGTTGAATTACTAGGACATCTACATAGCGATATATTTTTTCAAGAGAAGCTTATACTGAACGGTCTGGACTTAAAAATTAAACTCACTAGAAATAAAGATACATTTTGTTTAATGTCTGCTGAGGCTGAGCCGTTTAAGATTCAAATTCTAAACGCATCGCTGTTTGTCAAAAGGGTGCAAATTGCGCCGGCAGTGCGCATAGGTCATGCGCAGGGGCTTTTAAACGGCAACGCAAAATACACTATCGACCGTGTGGGGATGAAAATTTATAGCATCGCGGTCGGAAGCCGCGTATGCAATCTAGAAAACCTGTTTTTGGGTCAGTTACCCAAACTGGTCATTATAGGATTCGTTGATAATGACGCTTTTTCTGGTGCTTACGATAAAAAACCCCTTTGTTTCAAACACAACCATGTGAATTTTGCAGCACTGTATTTAGACGGCGAACAAATACCAACAAAACCGTTTCAACCAGACTTTGAGAATGCTAATTCTATTAGAGAATACATGGCACTGGTACAAATTGCCGGTAAACAAAATGCAGACGCTGGATTTCTCATTAATCGTGAAGAGTATGTTGAGGGGTACACGCTGTTTGCGTTTGATTTGTCACCCGATCAGGAACGCGGTGGACACTTCTCACTAATTCGCAATGGAAACCTGAGGGCTGAAATACGCTTTTCAAGGGCTCTGGATAGAACCGTTAATATTATTGTGTACTGCGTTTTTGATAACGTTATTGAGATAAACCAGAGAAGAGAAGTGTTATATGACTTTCTCTGAATAAAAAAAAAAGAATGAATACCATTCAAATAACGCAGTTTTTAAGCGCCGATCGATTCACCCGTGGACTGTTTCAAGGAGTTTACCCCTGCGATTTATTACCCCGTCGCGCGCTGACAAGTGCACCCACAGGTTTCATCATAAATACACATCCTCATAACGGTCTTGGTGAGCACTGGTTGGCGATTTTTTTTGATATAGATGGTTCTGGACATTTTTTCGACTCATACGGATTATCACCAAAAAGTGAACTCTTTCCTAAAGAAATTTTACAATTTTTAAATACGAACGTGAAACGCATAACGTTTCAGAACGCACAGTTGCAAGACACTTTGTCGTCTGCCTGCGGTGAATTTTGTATTTTTTTCATTCATCATATGTGTAAAGGTTTAACATTTGAAGAGATCTTAAAAAGTTTCACTAATGATTTTAAAAAAAAATGACCGCATAGTCGCTAATTTTATGAGAAAGCGTATGAGCCATTTAAAGCGGCGATATGTACACATTGACTGTACACAGAAATGTGTGGCCTGTTATAAAAATATATAATGCCATTTTTTAAAAACATGTGTCTGATATGTACTGTTTAATAAAAGCCTAATTATATTATACAATGCCAACAATGTCTCGGTTTATTTTATTTTTTATGGTCTTTTACAGCACTTTGATAATATAGATAAGTGTACCTTTATCAAAGCGGCAAGTTGGCATACTTAAAAAGTGGCGTAAAATTATAAAAAAGCTGAGCGATAAAAAATTTACAATTGTAAAAAAGAAACGCCTGGTGAAGCAGTCCGGTGGCTTTATTGGCTCTCTTTTGGGTTTTGCTATACTGCTGCTGACTGGCCTTCTCACTAACCGCTAATGGAATATGCTGAGAAAATGTACCTGGTCCCCAAACAAGATATGGATCGTTTACAACGTCCCCCCCAGCGAGAGGGCGACATACGTGAAGTTGCCATGCATCGCCTAGATACAGAAATGAATGCGATCTTAAATAGCAATAATTTATCAGAGGATGAAAAGATAAAAGATACACTACTGTACTGCAGAAATACTTGGTGCATGCTAGACAGAGCGAAGGGGAGAAGAACCGCTTAACACTTTTAATGCCTACTGATGAAACAGCCTCTCACCCTTTACACTTCCAGGATATTGTCTCAGCAGATACGACTGAAATCTGATTCGTGAGGTTTTTACTAATGTGAATGACCGCTTCAAGAAAAATGCAGAGTTATTGCTCAGTAAAATGTTTCAGGCTGAACATATTACAAGCTGGAATGACAAAGGGGAATTTATTTATAAAAAACAGGTTATACCAGGCTCTAATTTACTGGATTTGGTACGCGGTATTACACAAAGTCACACTGTTACAAAGCGTAAAATACCACAGGGATGGAGCCCTTTTCTGTCTGCGATGGCTGAACTGAATATCCCCTCATCGGTTGTGGGTAATGCGACAAATAGAGAAAGCCTGGATCGCTTAAAAATACTGGCCCCCGATACAACGCCCCCTCCTTCATCAACCCTTTTACCACTTCAGAAAAGAACCTCTGATTTGCGTTACAGTTCTTTAAGTGCCCCTGGCTTAACATCACCGCCGGGGTATTTACTAAACAAGAGGAGGGGTAGTCTATTAACGCCGTCGGCTGACTGGTTGAAACTGTAAATAAGCTGTTAATTTTTTTTTTTTCCACTGTAAATAAGACATTGTATTGCTGTCCCTCTATACTATGTATGGTACTCACCTAATGACTCTAGATGTATTTAGTCTATTAATGCCTTAACTGCCGTTTAATACCTTATTTACTTTTTTAATTGTAAATACGACATGTAATTATTTCCTGCTTGAAAACTGTTGTATCTTTTAAAAATAAAATAAGCAATTTTTGACTATTATACAATTATGCTTTTTATTTTTATGTAGCCCTGTTGCGGCTAACACACGTACAGACTCTATACAAATAAAAAAAAATATAAAAAGATTATGTCTGGGGAGGGATTCGAACCCACGCGGACATACGTCCACGTGACACATGATGGGTTTAGACTCTTAAAGCCGTATTCTGTCTGAATTTTAAAAAAATGCTATGCCCCCTTTTCAACGTCTTTTGAAAATTTCTGACATGCGCACTGCGTTTTTTCAGAATAAACATGTCCAGACTTGCCCCGAATGAAAAAAAACATGTTCGGGCATGCCCCAAACGCCTATAAACATGCCCGGACATGCCCCGCGTATGTATACGCCTCCTCCAATTTACGTCAACAGTATGCACCAATCACAAAAAAAGAATAAAAAATACACATCATAATAAAAAATGGGCTCAGGGGGGTGTCAACCGCGTTTTTTTGGCGTAGGTGGGTGTCAACCGCGTTTTTTTGGTGTAGGGGGCGTCAACTGTGAGTTTTTGGCGTAGGGGGCGTCAACCTAAAAAAATTGGCGCAGGGGGCGGGGCCGGATACGGAAGGGGCGGGACCGGATACGGAAGGGGCGGGACATAGGACGGGTTTAAGGTCAAAAGGGGGAGTGGCTTAGGCCAAAAGGGGGCGTGGTACCTGTCAAAGAAAGTTTGACATAATGTATGCCTCCCTACTACTCACTGTAATTGCTTTATACAAATATATTGCTTCGACCTTTCACCATAAATAGGAACATATACCCTATGCTTGTGTAGCCATGCATAATAATGGACTGCAGACATCTTCCCTGTTGGCAGTAAACCCTGGTAAGTACAGGAATGCCAGCAGTAGTTATGGAGGTTTTCCCTCACACCCTGGTGAGTTGCCCTATGTATGGATGGGAGTGGCTGCATGCTCTGAGTCCCTGGTTAGTGACATCAGAGATGTGCCTTCCCCCTGAAGTATATAAGGCACAACACTGTTAGAGAGTTAGTTGCTAAAGTGTTTGGCTCCTGTGAAAGGGATTGCAGGATTGCTTTGTGCCCACTAGTGCTGTAACTAGTGGCACTGGTTTCCAGATCAAGCCTGTCAAGGCCACACTGTGTCCAGGGACCTGGCACAGGGGTAATCTCCCTACAGGGAGAGGGGATCCCACTCCAATTAGGAGGGCAGTACGGAGCACTGGGACAGCACGGGCAGTACGGTGGCAAAGGGACAGCACGGAGAAATGTGCGGCTAGAGCTGAAAGCTGCCCGGGGCAGTCTACTTCATCGAGTACATCAATAAAGATGCCCTGTTCAAAGATACCCCCACTGTGTGAGTGTGAGATTACTCTACAGTGGCAGTCACCACCGAGAAGGAGTTCCTCACCAGGACCATCTTCCTGCAGAAGCATAGATCCTGATGAGGTGGAGGCACTGCACATGATATAGGTAGGACTCGCACCCACTACCTCAGCTACCTGTTCCTGATGACATCCCCTAATACCATCGTGCAGGAGACTCAGGAATCCTGTCACCTGCAGGTGCACCACCATACACCATCATGTAATGGGGACCGGTTAGACCACATGGGCCAATGTGAGATTGGTTGGGTCAGACAGGAGGGAACACCCGTTACATTTGGAGGCGCTGCTAAGATACCTGTCAAAAGGACAGGCTTTTGCTAGGCACATTAGGAAACAGGGAGAGTGTCTGCTGCCACTTTGTGCTGCGTGGGACGGAGCCAGGGGTAGTCGGGGAGCTGCTGGAGCTGCAGACCGCACAGACGCCCTGGGATCCTTCAAGTGGTTAGTGGGTCTGGAGAGGGGGGCTATTGCTGTTCTAGTCACCTTGAGGTAGCGCTGGTGGGGGACGCCTGAAGGGATAAACTGGTAACTTAGGGCAGGAATTCTGGAAGGGTCCGCGCTAGGCTAACCAACAGTAGGTAGACGCCCAAGTACTGCATGGAAGAGCCAGAGTACTCTAGTCTCCATTCCAGACCACTTACCAAGAGTTGCACAGACTGGGAGGAAGGAGATACAGTAGACACCAAAAGAGTGAGCCTAGCCTGAGGTAGTGCAACACGAGTCAGATCTACGTTAGGTACACAAGGTGGTGCACAAGGCATTTTTATTGTATCAATGTGGTAGCTGCCCCACAGAGCGGAGCTCCATGTACAAAATCCTATATTCAGTGACCGAGAGAGAACCGCAACAATGGAGGATCTGCAAAGCGCAGAAGGTCCAGGATGGCGGACAGAGGAAGAGATCGCACCTGTTCTGTGCGAGTATGAAGAACAAGCTACAGAAGAGACTTTTGTGAGCCTGTTATGGACTGGCGTGAGAGCCGTGGCTGCGCCGTGTTTGTCCTGCTTATGCTCTTGGGATAGTAACCCCGAGGACAGTGAGGATGACAGTATTGTCAGATGGGAGGAACGGAATGGACTTGCTTATCATTCGATACACAAACAACCAAACGCTACCTCAAATGTGATGCAAAAAGACAGTACGAACCAAGATGGCGGTTCCCGCGTTCCCGGGACACCGCGTGGGCCAGCTGCAGAAAGTCTTGCAACTTTGCAGTTTGCTGATTGTTGGCCAGGATTGGCGCCAATGAGAAAACCCCACCCTGTTGGGGAGTATGGCGCGAAAACTGGAGCCGCGCCCTCATGGACTATGACTCACTCCGCCCCTGTGCTGGGTCAGCCTACAAGTCTACGAGACCTCCCTCTAGTTTCAACCAGGGGGAGTGGTTTGCAGTTCCACCGGATGCGGATGGAGAAGGTAGGAGGAGGGGTTGCCAAACCAGCCCCTGCACTCCAGTTGCGAAGAGCCAGTAAGCAGTACAGACCCTTAAAGAGAGTACCTCCACTGGTGAATATGGCTGGTGTGCCTGAGCAAGTGGAACAGAGTCCGTTGATTACTACACACCCCTAGTCGGCTCCAGGAGGCTTCCTGATCCTCCGGGTAGAGGGTGTAGAGACTGTGGCGTGTCTCTGCCTGCAGTGCAGACTGCCGGGCGGAGCCGTGGGCACTGCGGCCCGATGCCCTCATTGTGGACTGCAGTATCTGTGGCCCATGCCGACTTTTGTGCCGGTGCAAGCCGTGGATGCCAAGGAAGATGTCCCTATGTTGGCAGCGGAGCTTCCGGGTGCATTATGGCGAGAAACCATGGGTCCCGAAGAACAGGGACCAGGGCCAGTTCACAAGAAAGAAAAACACAGTCATCGACGGGGTGACAAGAGAGGGGCACACCGGTGATCACCTAACGGGATGCCCCGCCCGAATGCGAAGCTAGAGTCCTCGGACGAGGAGTGCGCAAGGCTGTCTGAGGTGTTGGAGTTGATGCCAGAGTACCATACTAGCGGTACACCGTGGCGAGATGCCATCCCTCGTGGTGTGGAGACACGGAGTCGAGTGTCACCAGTACCGCGACAACCCGAGCAGCGGAGTCCCACGGGCGTGGTGACTAGCGGTTCGGATGGAGGTCGATCCACCCCGACCGTACGGCATAGTAAAGCAAAGCCGTGTCTATCGCAGGCTACAGGGGTGGTGAGCAAGGAAGAGCGGAGCCAGGCCCAGACGGGATCGCGCCGAAGCAGGGTGTTGCCGGATGTCCTGGTGGAGGAAGAGGTCTCATTTGGGGACCCAACTCAAGATGGCGGCGAGGCACGTGCGTGCAAGGAGAACGTTCCTGATGACCAGAGCGGGGTTGAGTGGGAAATGATCGCGCCTCTACGGTCGAGCAGCGGAAGTCGGTCGCCTACGTTGACGAGGAATGGGCGATCGACCGGAGAGTAAAGAGTCCCAGCACTGGTGAAGAGGAGAGACTTTGTAGTGGAGCTGAGTCAGGTATTGCCGAGGAGCAGGTCGTAACCCTGCCGATGCCTACTGTCCGGCCCTATCCCCAAACCCCATCCACTCCCAAAGTTAGCCCCAAGGCCTTAGATAAAGTTCCTGCCCCAGTCGTTTTCACGTTTGGGTCAACTTCTTGTCTAGGGATGTCAGGGGATTCCCGGGTCACTTCTGAAGAACGGACTGGAAGCCTGGACTGGGGAACATCTGATGATGGATCGGTGGGAGGAGGGAGGATTTCCCGACAAGTGTCGGTATATAGTGACTGTCCTAGCGCTATGAGTGTCACAATTGGGAATAAGTCACAGCGCCGGGGAATTGCGGCACCATCTGAGGGTACCTCGGGGGTATCTTCTGGGGGGCCCGAAGAGGAGGAATCCCTTGAGTCAGGTCAGAAAGAGCTCAGGGAGAGTAGATGGTGGGCTCCTCTGTATGAGGGATATTTAGCGTGGCTTGACCGCACCCGATTTATTCTGGAAAGAGATGGGGTGGTGGATCATTTTTGGGCTACCGGTGAATTTGATGATGTGGCTTACCTTAAAGAGTTGCAAATGAGGTGGGGTAAGATTAGGCGAGGTCTAATCACGCCAAAGGGTCCCGAGAGATTAGAGGATCCCGTTGAACCAGACGAGCCCCTGTCATGGGTGTTGCCGGGGAGGGCGGGATATGCTAAATTGACCTGGGCCTGCCGTGCCGAGCGAGCTATCGCAGCTAAATATAAGAGGTCTCATGGGCTTGAGTACCCTTATGTCCCCGAACCTCTTATGAGAGAGATCGAAGATAACCGAGCAAGGTGGCTCCGGGCTGACATTGAGTATTATATTGTCAACAAGGGGGGTGCCATTACGGGAGTTCAGGCTGAGCAAAGAGTTTCTCAATTGATGAGGGTTTGGACGATCGGGCTCAGCATTTACATGCATAAAGTAGTGTACCGCAATGAGCGAGGCCTGCCCCGGGAGTACTGTACAGTGTCACGGTGACCGATGCAGCGGGAAGGGAGGTGAAAAAGCCAGACCCTAGACACTACTATTAGGTTGCCTGAATAGATAGAGTCTGTGTTTGATCTAGCGCTCCCTGCTGGTCAGAGTGTGCTCTGCGTTGCATTATTATGATAATCAATGATGTTTTGAAAATCTAATTTGTGTGTTCTTTTGCAGTGTTTCCTGGCGCAAGGTACACCAAATTTAGGTCCCAGCCAGGTCGGTGGGGATTCATCAGGGGGAGTATGTAGCCATGCATAATAATGGACTGCAGACATCTTCCCTATTGGCAGTAAACCCTGGTAAGTACAGGAATGCCAGCAGTAGTTATGGAGGTTTTCCCTCACACCCTGGTGAGGTGCCCTATGTCTGGATGGGAGTGGCTGCATGCTCTGAGTCCCTGGTTAGTGACATCAGAGATGTGCCTGCCCCCTGAGGTATATAAGGCACAACACTGTCAAGTTAGAGAGTTAGTTGCTAAAGGGAAAGGGATTGCAGGATAGCTTTGTGCCCACTAGTGCTGTAACTAGTGGCACTGGTTTCCAGATCAAGCCTGTCAAGGCCACACTGTGTCCAGGGACCTGGCACAGGGGTGATCTCCCTACGGGGAGAGGGGATCCCTCTCCAATTAGGAGGGCAGTACCTGGCAAAGGGACAGCACGGAGAAATGTGCGGCTAGAGCTGAAAGCTGCCCGGGGCAGTCTACTTCATCGAGTACATCAATAAAGATGCCCTGTTCAAAGATACCCCCACTGTGTGAGTGTGAGATTACTCTACAGTGGCAGTCACCACCGAGAAGGAGTTCCTCACCAGGACCATCTTCCTGCGGAAGCATACATCCTGATGAGGTGTAGGCGCTGCACATGATATAGGTAGGACTCGCACCCACTACCTCAGCTACCTGTTCCTCATGACATCCCCTAATACCATAGTGCGGGGACTCAGGAGTCCTGTCACCTGCAGGTGCACCACCATACACCATCATGTAATGGGGACCGGTTAGACCACACGGGCCAATGTGAGATTGGGTGGGTCAGACAGGAGGGAACACCCGTTACATTTGTAATTTGGGTTAATTAGTACCTCATTTCATATGTGTATTTGACTTAGGTTACGTTTGAAGGAAACTGCAGAAATTAACATGTAATCACACAATATAGGTTCATACGGGAGGGTGGGGTTGGCAGACACAGAGCAAGATCACACGGTCATGGTATGGTCAAGTGCAGTGGGAGTGCTTACAGGTGGTACAAGTTAATCATAGCTCATGGTGTTGTCACGTCTTGTGGGAGGGACAACAGTTACTAGAAGCTGACCATGTTAACACAAGTACAGTACATCACATTAATTTTAAATGCTAATTACAAGAATACTTTCACCCACACCTGAACTATATATGTAAAGTACGTTAGTCATTCTTTCACTCCTAGATTCTTCTAACGTTTGTGAAACGCCATCATTATGACACCAGTACCATCTGTGAGCGACACACTGCATGTGTTGCTGAGTGTCAGCCACATAGAGCACTACGCAAGCTTATCTTACATGTTATGCCACATCTGTTAACACATTACCACAATTAGTAAATGAATGCAAAGGCGAGTCAACTTTCCGTTCCTGCTAGTGATTTTCAAATTTAGATGTAGATTAGTACACAACTTATGTATTTATTCAACCTAAATGTTTGTAAAAAAGAGCATTCCTGCATGAACAATGTCTGCTGTTTCAAATAAATGTGCTGACTATGTTCAATTATCCATTTATGTAAAGATTCATTCTATATAGGTTGCAATACCAATATAATTGTTATGTTGTTCCTTGAAGCATAAATTTAGACATAACTAAGTTCACAAAATTAAATTCATGTATATTCTGATCAAAATACAGTGAACATCTTAATTTAATATTGTATATAGTTGCTGTTGTGTCACCTGGCAAGGAAACAGTCTCATCACCTGGATCATCAAGCTCATCAGCAATGTCATCATCAAGAATGGAAGGTGAGTGTATGATGTAAAGGCCATATATTGTGTAAATGTTTGGTAATACAATAGACATGTGAAATACATATTTTTTAAATTAACTTTACATCATGTACTGCTGCGGCACAGTTTATTCGAGCATTTGCCCGTTCTGTGCCGCAGCAGTAGCCTGGCGCGCGCCCGAGTGTGACGGGCGCGCGCCGAAGCAGCGGAAGAGCGCCCTCCGATCGGGGCGCTCTCCCTCCCGCTGCCGGGTCCGCCGGGTCCCCCGGAACCCCCTGCCGCTGTCCCGCGATCGCGGGACACCAGGGCTCCCTCGGGGAGCCCCTGGACGTGCGTGCAGGGGGCGCACGCTCCCGAAGACGCGTGACCGCGCGTCTATGACGCGCGGCACGCCGAGGGGCGGCCACTAGCAAGCCGGGAAATCTCCCGGCTTGCGGATCTGGCCGCAGTGCAATTAAATGTGTCGCCAGTGTATTGTCACAGATCATGTAATGTAGACTGTCCACATGTATTGTGTGTTTTGTTAGTATTCTGCTATTATTGGGGATGTTACAACATCCTTTCATTCATTCTTCTTTCACACTGACACATACTGTATTTGTTAATTAAATAATCATCTTTTAATTAAACACAAACAACATAAAATGGTGTGATATGTGTGACAGTATGGTTCCAAAAGAAAAAAAAAGATAATTAATTGAAAGATGCATGCAAGTTCATCATGTGTTTAATTTATTTTATATAAAGATGTTGGCGGCCAAGCACAAATTCAAACAAGTGAACATGAAGATGCGCACACTCCTGCATTAACACCGCAACCACGTCCTCCTGCTCGTGACACGTACGCAGCTATTGCAGCTTCAGAAGAAAGAATCTTGTGTGAAGACAATCGTCGCCATTCTGAATTGATGACAATGCATGAAAGGAGGATTACACAAAATGAAATGATGATGTCACAGAATGAAAGGATGTTGACACTGAATGAAAGGATGCAGGAAAGGTCAATATCAGAAATGACACAAATTACAAAAATCATCCTACAAGTTCCAAAAGAAATTAAAAATTTAAACAGGACATTAGAAGCATTAGTTCTCAATGTAAGTCAAGGCAATATGTTGCGCAGTACAGCAAGAGAACAATCCAACTTTTACCCATCACAGGATAGATCGTTTCATGGTACAACTTTCTCGCCACAGTCATCAGTTCTTCATTCACCAGTTCATGATGATAACGGTACAGTAGCTGCTACTTCACTCCGTATACATGACAACCTTCAACCGCTTACATCTGATCAACAAATAGATAAAAAAAAAAACTACAAATGAGACACAGAAAAGAAAGTTAGGCCAACAAATGCTATTAACCAGCTATTGGAAAAAGAGTAAGAAACAAAAATTGGAAATTGGGACACCATCAATCATGCAATGTTTCTCAAGTGCTTCACATCTTCCACAACACACACCCATTTCCCCAGAAGTAACACAGGCCACACAACTTCCACAACCCACACCCATTGCCCCAGAAGTGACATAGGCCACACACAGTGGCCCTGAAGTGACACAGGCCACACTTACAGGCATTGAAGTGCAGTACTACAAGTGTTATTGGTAAGGGCAGAGTAATTGGCAGAGGGAGAAAGAAAACACAGCAGCCAACAAGCAGGCCTGTTACTCGGTCTCAGAAGTCTACAGAAAAATAAAATAAAACATGATGCAAATTTGTTTTTGTAATGGTGTTTACTGCAGACTAAATCATGCATAGTGTATGTATGATCATTTACATATGCTTCATAATATTAAAATCTGTCATTGTACACAATAATTTTTATCAAGGCTCCTTAACTTAAGTAAGGCATATTGCCAAACATTGAATTATGTACTAATCTTCAGTTTAATAATGGAATTACATTATTGCAAACTTGTCATGATTACGGAACATGACATTCACTTACCTATTGTTAGAAATGAGATGGCCTATATTTTTTGGTACATACTCATTTCATGGGTAATATGATTGGAGCTGCAGACCGCACAGACGCCCTGGGATCCTGCAAGTGGTTAGTGGGTCTGGAGAGGGAGGCTATTGCTGTTCTATTCGCCTTGAGGTAGCGCTGGTGGGGGACTCCTGAAGGGATAAACTGGTAATTTAGGGCAGGAATTCTGGAAGGGTCCGCGCTAGGCTAACCAACAGTAGGTAGATGCCCAAGTACTGCATGGAATAGCCAGAGTACTCTAGTCTCCATTCCAGACCACTTACCAAGAGTTGCACAGACTGGGAGGAAGGAGATACAGTAGACACCAAAAGAGTGAGCCTAGCCTGAGGCAGTGCAACACGAGTCAGATCTACGTTAGGTACACAAGGTGGTGCACAAGGCATTTTTATTGTATCAATGTGGTAGCTGCCCCACAGAGCGGAGCTCCATGTACAAGAATCCTATATTCAGTGACCGAGAGAGAACCGCAAGAATGGAGGATCTGCAAAGCGTAGAAGGTCCAGGATGGCGGACAGAGGAAGAGATCGCACCTGTTCTGTGCGAGTATGAAGAACAAGCTACAGAAGAGACTTTTGTGAGCCTGTTATGGACTGGCGTGAGAGCCGTGGCTGCGCCGTGTTTGTCCTGCTTATGCTCTTGGGATAGTAACCCCGAGGACAGTGAGGATGACAGTATTGTCAGATGGGAGGAACAAAATGGACTTGCTTATCATTCGATACACAAACAACCAAACGCTACCTCAAATGTGATGCAAAAAGACAGTACGAACAAAGATGGCGGTTCCCGCGTTCCCGGGACACCGCGTGGGCCAGCTGCAGAAAGTCTTGCAACTTTGCAGTTTGCTGATTGTTGGCCAGGATTCGCGCCAATGAGAAAACCCCACCCTGTTGGGGAGTATGGCGCGAAAACTGGAGCCACGCCCTCATGGACTATGACTCACTCCGCCCCTGTGCTGGGTCAGCCTACAAGTCTACGAGACCTCCCCCTAGTTTCAACCAGGGGGAGTGGTTTGCAGTTCCACCGGATGCGGATGGAGAAGGTAGGAGGAGGGGTTGCCAAACCAGCCCCTGCACTCCAGTTGCGAAGAGCCAGTAAGCAGTACAGACCCTTAAAGAGAGTACCTCCACTGGTGAATATGGCTGGTGTGCCTGAGCAAGTGGAACAGAGTCCGTTGATTACTACACACCCCTACTCGGCTCCAGGAGGCTTCCTGATCCTCCGGGTAGAGGGTGTAGAGACTGTGGCGTGTCTCTGCCTGCAGTGCAGACTGCGGCCCGATGCCCTCATTGTGGACTGCAGTATCTGTGGCCCATGCCGACTTTTGTGCCGGTGCAAGCTGTGGAAGCCAAGGAAGATGTCCCTATGTTGGCAGCGGAGCTTCCGGGTGCATTATGGCGAGAAACCATGGGTTCCGAAGAACAGGGACCAGGGCCAGTTCATAAGGAAGAAAAACACAGTCATCGACGGGGTGACAAGAGAGGGGCACACCGGCGATCACCTAATGGGATGCCCCGCCCGAATGCGAAGCTAGAGTCCTCGGACGAGGAGTGCGCAAGGCTGTCTGAGGTGTTGGAGTTGATGCCAGAGTACCATACTAGCGGTACGCCTTGGCGAGATGCCATCCCTCGTGGTGTGGAGACACGGAGTCGAGTGTCACCAGTACCGCGACAACCCGAGCAGCGGAGTCCCACGGGCGTGGTGACTAGCGGTTCGGATGGAGGTCGATCCACCCTGACCCTACGGCATAGTAAAGCAAAGCCGTGTCTATCGCAGGCTCCGGGGGTGGTGAGCAAGGAAGAGCGGAGCCAGGCCCAGATGGGATCGCGCCGAAGCAGGGTGTTGCCGGATGTCCTGGTGGAGGAATAGGTCTCGATTGGGGACCCAACTAAAGATGGCGACGAGGCATGTGCGTGCAAGGAGAATGTTCCTGATGACCAGAGCGGGGTTTAGTGGGAAATGATTGCACCTCTACGGTCGAGCAGCGGAAGTCGGTCGCCTACGTTGACGAGGAATGGGCGATCGATCCGGAGAGTAAAGAGTCCCAGCACTGGTGAAGAGGAGAGACTTTGTAGTGGAGCTGAGTCAGGTATTGCCGAGGAGCAGGTCGTAACCCTGCCGATGCCTACTGTCCGGCCCAAACCCCGTCCACTCCCAAAGTTAGCCCCAAGGCCTTAGATAAAGTTCCTGCCCCAGTCGTTTTCACGTTTGGGTCAACTTCTAGTCTAGGGATGTCAGGGGATTCCCGGGTCACTTCTGAGGAACGGACTGGAAGCCTGGACTGGGGAACGTCCGATGATGGATCGGTGGGAGGACGGAGGATTTCCCGAAAAGTGTCGGTGTATAGTGACTGTCCTAGCGCTATGAGTGTCACAATTGGGAATAAGGGCCTCATGCAGTAAGCGTCGATTATGTGAAATCGGCAATCTTACCGATTAGTCATGTTATTGGCGTTTTTTCCTCTCCGTATGCAGTAAGTGCCGAATACATTCAAAATCAACCCGAAAACAAATCCGCCCACTCTCACGATGATTAGCCGATCACACACAGGTGTATCGGCGTGCGTGGCGCGGTGCTGATAGGTTGCCCAATCACAAATCTTGCTGAATCAGGCGAAACAAGCATGTTTTGGATTGCGCGCCATATTTAAAGGCAACGTGTACTGCTAATCATTCTCTGTGTTGTTGGGAGTGAGAGAGAGAGAGACGCACAGAGCTGGCTGTTTGAAGATTTGCATATTGACTGAGAGACTTGTTGTGTATTGGGTGAGCTTTGTCCATTGTTGTTTTGTTTACATCTTTGTCTTGTTTTATATGTGGAAGTGTTTCGTGTGATTGCCTGTACATTTATTGTCTGTTTTTTGTGAGTGCTGGAAGTATGCCCGCAAAGCGTGGGAAGAGTGATGCTGGTGGGAGTGGGAGTGCTACTCGTGGGAGTACGCGTCGGAGTGAACGTACTGTTCAGGGGAGTGATGTTGCTGAGAGTGAGAGTGGTGTTGCAGGGAGTGGGAGTGCTGGTGCTGCGAGTGGTGTTGCTGGGAGTGGGAGTGCTGTTGCTGGGAGTGGGAGTGCTGTTGCTGGGAGTGGGAGTGCTGTTGCTGGGAGTGGGAGTGCTGTTGCTGGGAGTGGGAGTGCTGGTGCTGGGAGTGCTGGTGCTAGGAGTGTGAGTGCTGGTGCTAGGAGTGGGAGTGCTGGTGCTGGGAGTGCTGCTGGTGGCGCAGTTGCTGATGGGGTGGATGGTGGTGGCGTGCTTGCTGGTGGGCAGCTTTTGGAGGCTCTTCCATTGGAAGAAGGAGAGTCCAGTCAGCACCAGCCAAGCTCTGACCCTAAACCTGCTCGGAAGAAACGTGTGGAGAAGCCACGTAATCCTCGCTTCAATGACCAGGAAAATACAGCTCTTGTCACTGGCATTCTGGAGCACTATGACAGTATATATGGACATTTACTAGGTAAGTGTACATTTACATTTATTATTCAAATACATGTGATCCTAGGTCATCTGAGTTTTGTTCATATGCAAATATGGCTTCACAATATCTTTCTATGTTAATTAGTCTGGAAACACAGCTTTTTAGCATGCCTTACAAGGACAACTAAACACAGGCGGTCAATTTGCCATAACTGCATACAATATGAATGCAACCTTGCTTACATGTATAGGTTTAGTAGTGAATGCTCATGTGCTTCACATATTACACATAAAACAGCATGTTTGCTATCTCTTGGAACAGCTAGCAGTGTAGGAAACTGGTGCTTATATTATTATTCATTTACCTCATATATTTGATATGTTTTTCAAGGGCGGACAAGTTCAGCAAGCAGAAAAGAAATGTGGGACACAATAGTCATTGGTGTCAATGCGTGTGGGAATCATGTGAGGGACAAGCGGAATTGTCACAAGAGATTTGATGATATTAGGTCCAAATTGAAAAAGAAAATACAACACCAACGCGTGCATGCTACTGGCACTGGAGGTGGGCCCACACCACAACGTCTCATATTAAGTCCATTGGAGGAGCTGCTTCGGGCAAAATTACTTCCCGTCGTCGTGGAAGGCTTACCTGGTGACCGTGATATAGGAATTTACCCCTCACAATTTCCACCAGGTGAGAAATATTACTGTACTAGGCGTGTCGTTGCTTACAGTTATTTTGCATAGTTACACTGCTTTTTATACTGTCTTCACAATATAAGCATACCTGCATCTATATATGTATATGTCTGATTCTGTATATATATATATATCTAAATAGACATATATGTTGTAGTCCTACTAAAAGCAGTAACTAATATAGCACGTGCCATTGCGTGCTCATTTACATGTGAATTCCCAAAATGCATTGCTGCAGTGGAAGCAATTGATGGTGGGCGAAGATGGGGAACAACAGGGTAGTACACATGTGTAACACATGTTAATCAGAAATTATTACTAGCTACAGGTACAGAACAGAAATATGTAGAATATTATTGTGTATTTATTTATTTTACTCCGACAAACATGACATTACTGCCTATTTTAAGCATGCATCAAATATATTGCATGCAACGGCCTACAAACATCACTTGCACTAACACATCTATAGTTGTTTATGAAAAGGTCCATTTTTGCTTTAAGTCATATACAGACAGCATAATGAGGCACACGTATCATATTTTATGTCATTGTTTTCATAACTTCAAAACTGCACACGACTATTTAGCTCATCTACCATTGTGTTAAAGCAGCTGCAATTAATATCTCATCACAGCATACACTTCAACAGAGGGGGTGGGGTTCAGCACACACACTAATTACAGCCTCATTTTAGGGGCAACTTAGTTCACACCATTTTCACCTGTTTCAAGTAATTGAAAGGTGTGGCTCATTAGGCTTTTTGGGGAAGGGAAAACCGTTCTTACAACCTCACTAGCACAACTGAAGTTAATCACACTCATTTGAAAGCTTCACTTTAGCTACTAAATGCCCCAACAACTCATTACTTATCAAACCGTACGTCACACATTAGTTCACTCATATCTATAGTTGAACTACTATCAACGACACATTATCACACACTGCATGTCTTGTCTTGTTTAGTCACAGCCACATTCATGTGTGCCACATCTTATATTAATGTACCACACATATCCTCTACCAAAAACAACACTTTTTGCAATATGACCACCTTCATGATAACCATTGTGAATGGTCATCTCATGATAGTTATGTACATTATGATACTGATATCACTACACAACATATGATTTTTATGTACTAATTTAATGTATTTTTCCTCACGCATTACTGCAGAACCATAGTATGTTGTATGTTAGGGAACTCAAAACTTCTAAGTACACAGGCATGTACATTGTTATTACAACTATTTATGTTCACTTTCACACACACATTTTGGGTTAAGGAAATGATGCTGTTAGATACTCATAAATACAGAACATACAATAACTGTTTGTTCAATATTTACACATGTAAATGTAAAACTTATGTTATTGTTATATATAGTTGCCCCTGAAGGACATGTGTCACCTGAGACTGAACAAGTGTCTTCACCTGGGTCAGCCAGCTCAACACACCTAGAAGGTGAGTGTATCAGTTGGTGGCCATATAATATGTGCTCTTCTATATGTTATGTTGTCATGTTCATTATTTGTTTTGCACATCTTCTTTAAATAGGATTACTTAGTGTCAGTGAAAATGAAGTGTAAGGCAACTTGTATTGTGTTAGTGATGTTAACTATCATGTAGGAGTTTTGAGTTTACAGCAAGTTTTCATTCACTCATATTTCATACTGAGTCCAAACATTATTCTTAAGTCAAGGTAGTTTTTAATGTGAGGTTATAAAACGTATGGAAACATGTTAGTTGTTACTTATGACACAGTACAATTACATAGTAACACAGCAGAGATTAACATGACATTTAATAATTTGTACATTTATTTGTAGAACATGATGAAGAGGATTATGATGATGATGATGATGACGCCACCGCCATACACACACAAATAGAAGCAAGTGACCATGAAGACGTTCCAATTGAAACTGTTTTACCGGCAAATCGTCCAGCAAATACGACATACGATGCAATTGTAGCTTCTGAGGGAAAAATTGTGGAAGCAGAAAATCGTCGCCATTCTGACTTCATGACAGTGCTGGAAAGGATGATTGCACTGCAGGAAGAAACAGTTTCACAATTGGCACATCTCCACAGAGTCTTCATTGAAGTGCCGAAACAGTTGCAAAAAATCAACACCTCATTCGAAGCATTAGTTGTTCAGCAAACACAAGCTAATTACTGGAGAATGACTAATGTACCACAATTCAACACCTCCCAGCCAGGATCTGTTCATGCAGGTCAGTTTTCACCACATTCATCTGATATTCATTCACCAGGCCCAAATGTTACCGGTCAAGTAGCAGAGATTGCTGTGCAGGTTCCTGACGACATACTACCACTGCCATCTGTACAAAATCAGCAGCTGACACCTACAAAGGAGCCCACAAAAACAAAATACAAGCAGTTACTACTGACCAGTTTTTGGTCAAAAACAACAAAAGACACACATGAAACAGACCAACCATCACTTGTGCAGTGTCTACCAACTTGCTCACAGTTACTACCCAAAAGCCCTGTAGGTGAATCACTGCCCAAAAGCCCTGTAGGTGAATCACTGCCCAAAAGCCCTGTAGGTGAATCACTGGCCACAAGCCCTGTAGGTGAGTCACTGGCCACAAGCCCCGTAGGTGAACAGTCACTGCCCAAAAGCCCTGTAGGTGAGTCACTGCCCACAAGCCCTGCCCGTGAAGTGCCAGAGGCCACTCAAAGTGGCTCTGCTGTGCCTAAAGTTGGTGGCAAAAGAAAAAGGAAAATTCAAGAGACAACAAGCAGGCCTGTTACTCGCTCGCAAAAGGAACAAAAAAAATAAATGTTATAATTCAGAAAATATGTCTTTGGCCTTGTTTTGTTGACTTCACATTATCTAATTACTATTGTATGTATGCTGAAGACTGTGTTGTTTCCAAACTTTCAAGTATGTTCTTGTACACGTGAAGTTTTGGAAATGTTAACACTCAATTAATGAATAGTGTTATAAATATTTATGTATTAATCGTCTGTTCAGTAATGGTCCACCTGGAACCAGTTGCAAAGTTTAGAGAAGCTGCCATTGACTTTGCAGCAAAACATTGCATTTGGGTGTGTTAATTGATGTAAGAATTGCATATGCATATTAGTCACATGCATTTATAAAAACACCTAAGTAACTGCAAACATCTTTCTTGTACGTGTACAGCAGGATTATGTGTAAATTATTACTTACCTTTGCCTTGCTTGGGCATTCTAATTTTGTCCTTTAATCATTTGTGTGTTCTTGTTTCAATAACATCTCAGAATGTATAAAAATATATATACACACACTGAGTGTGTGTGTGTGTGTGTGTGTGTGTGTGTGTGTGTGTGTGTATATCTATATATAATATATATATATATATATATATATATATATATATATATATATATATATATATATTACTATATAAACTGGTATACATGTATTTTACAAACTAATACACTTCATGCTTCCTTGTGAAAGCACACTATTTTAATAATACAGGCATAATGTTTGAGAAATATCCTAAGTATGAGACTCTAACAGTATTGTGCTTAAACAAATGTTTATTACTTCATTCAATCATGTTTCTCACCATTTAAATAGGTTTCATACAAGGTATACTTACTGCCATCAATGTTGTGTGTACTCCTGCAATATTAAAAAAAATAAAATATAATATATAAATATATATATTTTTATAAGAGAGATATATTTAGATATATATATATACACACGTATTTAAACTCATGCAGACAGGGAGTTAACCAGACTTTCACATACACACAGAAATGTAAGCGGGGAAAAAACATTTCTTTTTGCAGGTGTGTGTTTGTACTGATATGCCTGGCTAAGAAATATTTTCACACAGTGGTCTTTGTTAGTGTTCAAAAAAACACTATGTGAACGCATTCAAATTCTAGGGATGTTTTTCACAAACGAGATAAAAGAAGGAGAAATGTTTCTCCCACAGTCCCATATCACAAACCACAACTGTTAACCCAATTAGACAAACAAATCCAATTGGCGTTTGAAATAAGGAGTCAAAGTAGTTAGTTTTGTTGACCTTGACAAGGAAAAACAGGAGTTTGTTAGCCATTCAGCACATTCATTTTGATGAGCAAATAACACAGACCTGCACACAGCTTTTGTGCTACTCAGACATGGCTGATGAATTCGTTAACAATATTAATCCCCTTTTAGGGTATAAGTACATGATCTGTGAAGCCATCTTGAACAGTCGCGGACAGAAAGCAAGCACACGCCAAATCGATGATTTCATTCGAGCAAAATATCCTTATTACCAAGACCGTAAGCATGCACGGAATTTTAATTCCTCAATAAGATTCACTTTATCAAGTAATGACTTTTTTGAACGTGACCAGGATAAGCTACAACACACCTATGGTTTCTGGAAGATTGCCCCGGAAAAACAATTTCTCCTGAAAGACGGCACTTATATTGTCGTGAAAGGCATATTTATTCCTAATGGCAATAGCAATGTATCCGCTACTACTGATCCGTTTGAATCGATACGTGCTGCAATATCTGCAGCCTCCATTCCTGAAACCCACATTGTACAAGAACAAAAGTACTATGATTATGTACCAAGCCTTTCAGCTGAAAATGCATTGGAATGGGAACCCGAAGAAATGAACCTACCTCCCGACCAATTATTTGAAGAAAGCAGTGGCGATTCCTACGAGCGCATCCTGGAGGAGATATGTGTCATACTGGATTCAGCGGTTGGGTCAAGCGTGGATGAAAATGCCTTGCATTTCTGGAGCGACCAGTTGCAGCCAGGCGAAGAGTTAATTCTAGAAGAATGGTAAATATAACAATCGTTATGCGTTGACTCTGCGTTTAAATTTTTTTTTTTTTGTAACCACCATTTTCACTTTCAATGCGTGGATACAGCGTAACATTGCAGACTGCATAACATGTAGCGATCACAAACAAATTGTTTCCTAATACAATATAGTAGAACCTGAAAGAGTAGTACACATTGCTGACGGTATACATATACGTACTTTCCTATCCCTTTAAACATATTAGCAACATTTTTCCATAACTCTAACACATACCTGTTTTGTTATCATGCAACATCTACAACATTGAAAACCGGGTCCACCACGTATGACGTGGGACCCTTGTCATGGGCCAAGGCGTCCTTAAAAAGGATTACGGATGTAAGTCCCGCCCCCAAGCGACGTGCGCGCCTCAAAGCCTATTGGCTGTCATGTTTTGTTATAGTAACGGTAACTGCAGTGTGTGATGCGTGCGGCTCAGTGTTTGTAGGCGTACCCTGGGCGTTAGCCGAATGTTAATTGAGTGGGAGGAGTGTTAGCGTGCGTTTCACGCTGGCTTAACATGACGTCACACGTATTGCATTTGCGCATTGTGTTATCGGCCGTCCTTTCTGTCCAAACACGTCTGGTTTAAAAGAATACAGATGTACTCGTTTAGAATGATTTTAGTTTCATCTTCATTGTATTTGAAATAAAGATGTGATGTTTACTGGTATTTTCTACATGTATTGAACGCACAACGTTCGCTTTGTTTTGCGCATGCGCTAACAGTTAGTGGAGCCAAGCGTGAAGTGCGTGCGCACACTAAGATGTGCGCGCACATTTTTCAGTATACAGGCAACGTTCACTTCATATACATAGTTATGGCTGCTACAAATGATAATAAAAATTACATACTGATGTACACTTGTAGTTGTAACATATAAATGAGTGACGTGTGTATGTACACAATCATATAGAGCTGTGTAACGCGTTGTCACGGATACATATATAGTAAGGTGCCATATTTGACCATCATGTGTTTGCTGTATTTCAGAGATGTCGGGGAAGATACAATCGGATCAATGTATGATTTCAGAAGAGTCTACCTTTATATGAGATGATTGTGAGGAGGAGCCACCGACTACTATACTACATATGGAACTAATTTTATATTGCTTGCAGCGCTTATTAACAAACAATTAAAAAAGTGATACCCTTATGCCTATATTGCATAAGCACTTAATTAACATAATGATGTTGCAAAATAGTGCCTCTTGAATTTTTCTTGAGTGTTCTTTAATGACTACTAACATTTTATGACATGGTGTGTTTTTTATATAACAACCATTCCCACTCTGCTAACACATTTGTGTATTCTATTGTGTAATGGAACGTATGACTGTCGAAACTATGTAACAATAATAATAATAATAATAATAATAATATGAGCATGTTCATGTATAGGGCTGCTAGTTGTACGCAGCGATTTACAGACACATGTTTCAGGCTGAGGTCCCTGGCCCGTGGAACGTACAAATGTTTTTTTGCCGCATGAGGCACAGGGAGATAAAGTGACTTGGCCAAGGTCACAAGGAGCCCACACCGGGAATTGAACCAGACTCCCCTGCTTCAAACTATCAGTGCCAGTGTGTGTCTTTACTCACTGAGCCACTCCTTCTCCCAATGTAAAGGACACTTACAACCAAGTAGCCATTTATATTTAAAATCTCTTGTTACATGGGTATGTAGATAAAATGGTTTGGGACTGTAGCAAATAATGTTACTGGCCAGATGTTATGGTCCCCTCCAATGCATGATGTTCTGAATATGACATCACCATCATGTTATGAAGTACGTTTCTGTGTATATTTCATTAACCTAACTAACTATAGTTTACGGTGTTTATTAATCGTTTAAAAATACATAGTGTAGTCAATATGATGATATAAGCTACCATAATAAAGCTGGTGTTATCATTTGTCGGTGTTATACATGGATCCTACACCAATTGATAGAGACACAAACAGTTGTCTTAAAAAGTGTGTCTATGCTAGTGATGAATGTGCTCCCGTAAGTAAACAAATAAGTACAGTTATCCCCTTTTCTCCAAACACCTCTATATTACATTAATGGAAATTATAAGGAAACATACATAAAATGTGATGAAATGTGAGTAATCATTTTGTAATACAATGCACATGATACCTCAAGAGTAGCTAAATGCATATACATGATACAGAAAGTACATATATGTAACATTTGTGTTTAAACCAATATGTTGGGTTTTTAGTTCAAATAATTATAGGAAGATTGAGGTAGGCACATCTTATGAGAGATGTCAGCAAATATACATACCATGATCAGTCATACTGCAAATATACCTATAATGCAAAGGAACAATATATAAATTGCAAACATTGACATGCCATCTTCAGTACCGTAAACAACACATCAAAGTGTGTATTTGGTGTTAAATGTGCAACACCATGTATATTTAATGACATTCAAAATGTAAATGAGCCTGGTGTACACATCATATGGATGTACATGTTACACTGCACCAATAACATTGTATGTAAGCATACTAGAAGCATGAATGAGTATGGGCATAATATGTGTATTGTGTTAGCATAAGGAACAACACAATGCTAAAATATTAGTGCTTTGTTACCCCAGTTGTATTCACATACACACAACTAAAGTACAATTGAAGAGGGATTATATAACCTGTGCAACAATAACATACCGGTGCCACATCCCTTTGTGCACACAGCAGAGAAAAGAAAGGTGTGCAACCCATATTCATCTGTGTCCTAACAGAAGGTTATATAAAAAAAAATTATTGTTAAGATAACATAATGTAAGTATAAAAGTAGAACTTGGAACATATCTGTTTTTACTTACAAGAAAAAAATGAATTGATGAGATTCTGGCGTGTCTGGCCACCACTGGCTGTTTGTTCATTTTCAGCAGCTACATGGGTGGGATGCTCGTCTACCAAAGGCTCAGCTAGGTCTGATTGTACATTGTGCCTGAGTGCAACATTGTGCAAAATGCAACAGGCAAGGATAATATCAGAGACTTTTTGAGGCTTGTATAGAAGAGCCCCACCAGTTCTGTCCAGACACCTAAATCTGGTCTTGAGTAGGCCAAATGTCGTCTCTATAACAGATCTTGTAGATATATGGGCTGCATTGTACCTCTCCTCTGCTTCAGTTTGAGGGTTTAGCACCGGAGTCAAGAGCCACGGCCTAATTCCGTATCCTGAGTCACCTATAATGAATGGAGCACACATAAGCTTACATTAGTGATCAAATTCTACAATGCCAACATTCCTAAATAAAAATGTGTTTTGTGTTATAACATGTAAATGTGTACTCACCCAGCAGCCAACCATATTCAAAAGGTCCCTCTTCGAACGCATGGAAGACTGAAGAGTTCCTCAGGATAGAGGAATCGTGACTGGAACCAGGGAATTTGGGTACCACATGCATTATCCTCATCGTGGCATCACATACCACCTGTACATTGAGTGAATGGTAGTGCTTCCGATTGCGGTACACATGCTCACTCTGACTAGGTGCAATCAAAGCAACATGTGTGCAATCGATTGCACCCAGCACACATGGTATCCCTGCTATATTATAAAAGCCAGTCCTGACTTCCAGCCACTCTGTCGCCTCTGTAGGAAAATGAATATAATTCCTAGCGCGTCTATTGAGTGCATAGAGAAACTGGGTCAAGGCCCGCGAGAATGTAGATTGCGAGACCCCGCCCACTATGCCCACAGTTGTCTGGTATGACGCGGAAGCAAGATAATGTAATGAGCACAGCATTTTAACAAGCCCAGGGACTGCACGACCTCTGGCTGTGAAAAAATCTAAATCTCCCCTTATCTCCTGATAAAGAGCTAAGATTGCTGCTGAACTCAAACGATAGCGACTTACAATCTCCTCCTCACTCATCCCATCTAACAGGGTTCTCTCCCTGTACAGACGCGGACGAGGCACAACTTGTCTCCTCTGTCTTCTCCTCTGATCTCCTGTCCCTCTCCCTGTCCCTCGGCCTGTCCCTCTCCCTGTCCCTGTCGTATCCGCGTCACTGTCCCTGTCACTGTCCCTCGGTGTGTCCCTCCCTTGCCCTATATGATTGTCTTCATCATCAAGCATGTCATAGAAAAGAATGTTCCTCCGTCTCCTAAACAATCTCAACATTTTGAAATGAGTAGCTGTGAATGAGCAGGTAATGGGCGTCCTTTAAATAGGTATAATGATGTCAGGTGACATAGTAAAATGCAAGGTTTTACATGAACATAATAAAGTACTTGTGTGGCAAGCTGTGTGCAGTTGTTGTGTGTATTCTGCAGGGAATGATGATATTTGCCAATGATGTGACGTGATGCTTTGTAGAAACATTGCTTGCAAATAAATAGTTGCATGTGCAATGCATGTAAAACTTGTGAACGCAAGAGTCAGTCATGTAATGAGACAAAAAGGCTGAGATTGATGTGGGAAAAGTTTTGTGTAACATGTGTAATTAGGCATGTTATTGTGACATGTTGCCAACAATGAATAGTCGTGTGCATATGCATGCATTTCTGTAAGGAGGATAGTTGGTATAGAATGAGTTAACAAGGTGTCCCAATGCTGAATTACTGTACATGTGTGTATAAGTTAGGTTGAAGTGCTTGTAATGCTACGGTTATAATGTAAATATGCAATGTGATTGCGCGTCCAATAAGTGACGTCATGAAAATAGGGAGGACCAAACGTAGATGTAAACATGAGAATTTAGATGTACATGAACGTTTAAAGATGCGTGACACATTACAAGCATTGTGTAATGTAAAGGAACATGAATATACGGTGTATGTGTGACATGTGTGACATGTGTAACATCATGTAAACAATTGTCGATCAATGCAGTAAAATGTGTGCTATGATGTGAGGTTCTCCTTTAAGAGTTGAGTATAGTATTTTCCCTTGCCACATCATCACATGATGAGTAATGTGACCCGCAAATGCTGCAAACATGTAAAAGTATAATGTTATGCAAATAATACACGTCAGCCGTGACACAATGCAGGGAATGCCCCCCACACTGTAATGCAAATGACGTTTGTATTGTGAGCAATGAAACGTAAACAGTACTATACTGTTATACGTCCCCGCTCCATTGACTCCATTGATGTACAGAAGATTTTTTTTTTCTAAGTGCCGTTCCGGCAGCCTTAGCGATCGTTCTCCCGTCCAAACTGCCAACTTTAGTTGGCGGGAGAAATCGGCCATAACATCTCAATTTCGTAGTGCCGATCAGCCCCGATAAGCTGTTTTTTTTTGTTGAATCCAGCCGATTTAAAAAAGTGGCGATCAGTGGCGAAAACAGGCTTATCGGCAGCCGACTGGCCATAACAAAATAATCGGCTCCGAAACCTGGCGAAATCAAGCACTTATCGGCGCTTACTGAATCTCAAACCCAATTTTGGCTATAAAATGGTGATAATTCCCTTATCAACGCTTACTGCATGAGGCCCTAAGTCACAGCGCCGGGGAATTGCGGCACCATCTGAGGGTACCTCGGGGGTATCTTCTGGGGGGCCCGAAGAGGAGGAATCCCTTGAGTCAGGTCAGAAATAGCTCAGGGGGAGTAGATGGTGGGCTCCTCTGTATGAGGGATATTTAGCGTGGCTTGACCGTACCCGATTCATTCTGGAAAGAGATGGGGTGGTGGATCATTGGTGGGCTACCGGTGAATTTGATGATGAGGCTTACCTTAAAGAGTTACGAATGAGGTGGGGTAAGATTAGGCGAGGTCTAATCACGGCAAAGGGTCCCGAGAGATTAGAGGATCCCGTTGAACCAGACGAGCCCCTGTCATGGGTGTTGCCGGGGAGGGAGGGATATGCTAAATTGACCTGGGCCTGCCGTGCCGAGCGAGCTATCGCGGCTAAATATAAGAGGTCTCATGGGCTTGAGTACCCTTATGTCCCCGAACCTCTTATGAGAGAGATCGAAGATTACCGAGCAAGGTAGCTCCGGGCTGACATTGAGTATTATATTGTCAACAAGGGGGGTGCCATTACGGGAGTTCAGGCTGAGCAAAGAGTTTCTCAATTGATGAGGGTTTGGATGATCGGGCTCAGCATTTACATGCATAAAGTAGTGTACCGCAATGAGCGAGGCCTGCCCCGGGAGTACAGTGTCACGGTGACCGATGCAGCGGGAAGGGAGGTGAAAAAGCCAGACCCTAGACACTACTATTAGGTTGCCTGAATAGATAGAGTCTGTGTTTGATCTAGCGCTCCCTGCTGGTCAGAGTGTGCTCTGCGTTGCATAATTATGATAATCAATGATGTTTTGAAAATCTAATTGTGTGTTCTTTTGCAGTGTTTCCTGGCGCAAGGTACACCAAATTTAGGTCCCAGCCAGGACGGTGGGGATTCATCAGGGGGAGTATGTAGCCATGCATAATAATGGACTGCAGACATCTTCCCTATTGGCAGTAAACCATGGTAAGTACAGGAATGCCAGCAGTAGTTATGGAGGTTTTCCCTCACACCCTGGTGAGGTGCCCTATGTATGGATGGGAGTGGCTGCATGCTCTGAGTCCCTGGTTAGTGACATCAGAGATGTGCCTGCCCCCTGAGGTATATAAGGCACAACACTGTCAAGTTAGAGAGTTAGTTGCTAAACGGAAAGGGATTGCAGGATAGCTTTGTGCCCACTAGTGCTGTAACTAGTGGCACTGGTTTCCAGATCAAGCCTGTCAAGGCCACACTGTGTCCAGGGACCTGGCACAGGGGTGATCTCCCTACGGGGAGAGGGGATCCCACTCCAATTAGGAGGGCAGTACCTGGCAAAGGGACAGCACGGAGAAATGTGCGGCTAGAGCTGAATGCTGCCCGGGGCAGTCTACTTCATCGAGTACATCAATAAAGATGCCCTGTTCAAAGATACCCCCACTGTGTGAGTGTGAGATTACTCTACAGTGGCAGTCACCACCGAGAAGGAGTTCCTCACCAGGACCATCTTCCAGCAGAAGCATAGATCCTGATGAGGTGGAGGCGCTGCACATGATATAGGTAGGACTCGCACCCACTACCTCAGCTACCTGTTCCTCATGACATCCCCTAATACCATAGTGCGGGAGACTCAGGAGTCCTGTCACCTGCAGGTGCACCACCATACACCATCATGTAATGGGGACCGGTTAGACCACACGGGCCAATGTGAGATTGGTTGGGTCAGACATGAGGGAACACCCGTTACATTTGTAATTTGGGTTAATTAGTACCTCATTTCATATGTGTATTTGACTTAGGTTACGTTTGAAGAAAACTGCAGAAATTAACATGTAATCACACAATATAGGTTCATACGGGAGGGTGGGGTTGGCAGACACAGAGCAAGATCACACGGTCATGGTATGGTCAAGTGCAGTGGGAGTGCTTACAGGTGGTACAAGTTAATCATAGCTCATGGTGTTGTCACGTCTTGTTACTAGAACAGTTACTAGAAGCTGACCATGTTAACACAAGTACATCACATTCATTTTAAATGCTAATTACAAGAATACTTTCACCCACACCTGAACTATATATGTAAACGTACGTTAGTCATTCTTTCACTCCTAGATTCTTCTAACGTTTGTGAAACGCCATCATTATGACACCAGTACCATCTGTGAGCGACACACTGCATGTGTTGCTGAGTGTCAGCCACATAGAGCGCTACGCAAGCTTATCTTACATGTTATGCCACATCTGTTAACACATTACCACAATTAGTAAATGAATGCAAAGGCGAGTCAACTTTTCTTTCCTGCTAGTGATTTTCAAATTTGGATGTAGATTAGTACACAACTTATGTATTTATTCAACCTAAATGTTTGTAAAAAAGAGCATTCCTGCATGAACAATGTCTGCTGTTTCAAATAAATGTGCTATGTTCAATTATCCATTTATGTAAAGATTCATTCTATACAGGTTGCAATACCAATATAATTGTTATGTTGTTCCTTGAAGCATAAATTTAGACATAACTAAGTTCACAAAATTAAATTCATGTATATTCTGATCAAAATACAGTGAACATCTTAATTTAATATTGTATATAGTTGCTGTTGTGTCACCTGGCAAGGAAACTGTCTCATCACCTGGATCATCAAGCTCATCAGCAATGTCATCATCAAGAATGGAAGGTGAGTGTACATACTGTATTTGTTAATTAAATAATCATCTTTTAATTAGACACAAACAACATAAAATGGAGTGATATGTGTGCCAGTATGGTTCCAAAAGAAAAAAAAAGATAATTAATTGAAAGATGCATGCAAGTTCATCATGTGTTTCATTTATTTTATAAAAAGATGTTGGTGGCCAAGCACAAATTCAAACAAGTGAACATGAAGATGCGCACACTCCTGCATTAACACCGCAACCACGTCCTCCTGCTCGTGACACGTACGCAGCTATTGCAGTTTCAGAAGAAAGAATCTTGTGTGAAGACAATCGTCGCCATTCTGAATTGATGACAATGCATGAAAGGAGGATTACACAAAATGAAATGATGATGTCACAGAATGAAAGGATGTTGACACTGAATGAAATGATGCAGGAAAGGTCAATATCAGAAATGACACAAATTACAAAAATCATCCTACAAGTTCCAAAAGAAATCAAAAATTTAAACAGGACATTAGAAGCATTAGTTCTCAATGTAAGTCAAGGCAATATGTTGCGCAGTACAGCAAGAGAACAATTCCACTTTTACCCATCACAGGATAGATCGTTTCATGGTACAACTTTCTCGCCACAGTCATCAGTTCTTCATTCACCAGTTCATGATGATAACGGTACAGTAGCTGCTACTTCACTCCGTATACATGACAACCTTCAACCGCTTACATCTGATCAACAAATAGATAAAAAAAAAAACTACAAATGAGACACAGAAAAGAAAGTTAGGCCAACAAATGCTATTAACCAGCTATTGGAAAAAGAGTAAGAAACAAAAATTGGAAATTGGGACACCATCAATCATGCAATGTTTCTCAAGTGCTTCACATCTTCCACAACGCACACCCATTTCTCAGAAGTGCCACAAGCCACACAACTTCCACAACCCACACCCATTGCCCCAGAAGTGACACAGGCAACACAACTTCCACAACCCACACCCATTGCCCCAGAAGTGACACAGGCCACACACAGTGGCCCTGAAGTGACACAGGCCACACTTACAGGCATTGAAGTGCAACAGGCTACTACAAGTGTTATTGGTAAGGGCAGAGTAATTGGCAGAGGGAGAAAGAAAACACAGCAGCCAACAAGCAGGCCTGTTACTCGGTCTCAGAAGTCTACAGAAAAATAAAATAAAACATGATGCAAATTTGTTTTTGTAATGGTGTTTACTGCAGACTAAATCATGCATAGTGTATGTATGATCATTTACATATGCTTCATAATATTAAAATCTGTCATTGTACACAATAATTTTTATCAAGGCTCCTTAAATTAAGTAAGGCATATTGCCAAACATTGAATTATGTACTAATCTTCAGTTTAATAATGGAATTACATTATTGCACACTTGTCATGATTACGGAACATGACATTCACTTACCTATTGTTAGAAATGAGATGGCATTGGCCTATATTTTTTGGTACATACTCATTTCATGGGTAATATGATTGATATTTAAATTTATATAATTACACCTACAAAAATGCATTTCAAATTCTATTTTCTTTTTGTCTTCTATCTAAGACATCACTGACCTTATTTATATAGCAAAGTTAATAATGATGGCATCTTACCGGGTTATTTTTTGTTGATGTTAAATTACTTAAGGATTACATATCATTTTATCAGCAGTGTCTCTGTATATGTATCTATATATGTACAGACACACACAGTGTGTGTATATAAAGATATATATATTTATATATATATATATATATATATATATATATATATATATATATATATATATATATATATAGACACACACAGTGTGTATATCTATATATATAAAATCGAATGGTTAGTGCTATCTGCGGTGAATCTGACTGGTCCTCCGCCTCTGGCCAATCAGATTGGTGGGTCTGACGTCACCCAACTGCCACTCTCTTCCCCCTCGGCACCACACACACACACACACACACACACACACACACACACACACACACACACACACACACACACACACACACACACACACACACACACACACACACACCTCTCTCTCCGGCGCTCATCCCTCCCTCCCGGCGCTCATCTCTCCCTCCCGGTGCTCATCTCTCCCTCCCGGCGCTCCGCTCATCTCTCCCTCCCGGCGCTCCGCTCATCTCTCCCTCCCGGCGCTCCGCTCATCTCTCCCTCCCGGCGCTCATCTCTCCCTCCCGGCGCTCATCTCTCCCTCCCGGCGCTCATCTCTCCCTCCCGGCGCTCCGCTCATCTCTCCCTCCCTCTGCTCACTCTCCCTCCCTCCGCTCACCTCTCCCTCCCTCCGCTCACCTCTCCCTCCCTCCGCTCACCTCTCCCTCCCTCCCTCCACTCACCTCTCCCTCCCTCCCTCTGCTCACCTCTCCCTCCCTCCGCTCACCTCTCCCTCCCTCCGCTCACCTCTCCCTCCCTCCGCTCACCTCTCCCTCCCTCCGCTCACCTCGTCCCTCCCACCCTCTGCTCACCTCTCCCTCCCTCCGCTCATCTCCCCCCTCCCGGTGCTCATCTCTCCCTCCCGGCGCTCATCTCTCCCTCCCGGCGCTCATCTCTCCCTCCCGGCGCTCATCTCTCCCTCCCGGCGCTCCGCTCATCTCTCCCTCCCAGCGCTCATCTCTCCCTCCCGGCGCTCATCTCTCCCTCCCAGCGCTCATCTCTCCCTCCCAGCGCTCATCTCTCCCTCCCGGCACTCATCTCTCCCTCCCGGCGCTCCGCTCATCTCTCCCTCCGCTCACCTCTCCCTCCCTCCGCTCACCTCTCTCTCCCTCCCTCCACTCACCTCTCCCTCCCTCCCTCTGCTCACCTCTCCCTCCCTCCACTCACCTCTCCCTCCCTCCGCTCACCTCTCCCTCCCTCCGCTCACCTCTCCCTCCCTCCCTCTGCTCACCTCTCCCTCCCTCCACTCACCTCTCCCTCCCTCCCTCCGCTCACCTCTCCCTCCCTCCCTCTGCTCACCTCTCCCTCCCTCCACTCACCTCTCCCTCCCTCCCTCTGCTCACCTCTCCCTCCGCTCACCTCTCCTTCCTGGCGCTCCGCTCATCTCCATCCCCGGCGGGGGAACAGGCAGTGGCCAGGCAGGCTGCAGCTGCCTCGCGGCGCCTAAGATGGCGGCGCCCGGAAGGACCCCCTTCCTCACTCTTGGCACCTAAGATGGCGGCGCCCGGAAGGACCCCCTCCTCCCTCGCGGCGCCGAGGTGTCGCGTGTGCGTTGCTCTAGGTGACGTGTGTGTCACTGTGTGTGTGTGGGGGGGGGACACTGTGTGTGTGTGGGGGGGGGGGGACACTGTGTGTGTGTGTGTGGGACACTGTGTGTGTGTGTGTGTGTGTGTGTGTGCGTGTGACACTGTGTGTGTGTGACACTGTGTGTGTGTGTGTGACACTGTGTGTGTGTGTCGCTGTGTGTGTCACTGTGTGTGTGTGTGTGTGTGTGTGTGTGTGTGTGTGTGTGTGTGTGTGACACTGTGTGTGTGTGTGACAGTGTGTGTGTGTGTGTGTGTGTGTGTGTGTGTGTGTGTGTGTGTGTGTGTGTGTGTGTGTGTGTGTGTGTGTGTGTGTGTGTGTGTGTGTGTGTGTGTGACAGTGTGTGTGTGTGTGTGTGTGTGTGTGTGTGTGTGTGTGTGTGTGTGTGTGTGTGTGTGTGTGTGTGTGACACTGTGTGTGTGTGTCACTGTGTGTGTGACACGGTGTGTGTGTGTGACACTGTGTGTGTGTGTGTGACACTGAGTGTGTGTGTGTGGCCCCCCCTGCCTTTCACGCCCACCCTGCCTTTCACGCCCCCCTGCCTTTCACGCCCACCCTGCCTTTCAAGCCCCCCTGCCTTTCATGCCCCCCTGCCTTTCACGCCCCCCTGCCTTTCACGCCCCGCCCCCCTGCCTTTCACACCCCCCCTGCCTTTCACACCCCCCCTGCCTTTCATGCCCCCGCCCCCTTGCCTTTCACGCCCCCGCCCCCCCTGCCTTTGATGCCCCTGCCCCCTTGCCTTTCAGGCCCCCCCTGCCTTTCACACCCCTGCCCCCCTGCCTTTCACGCCCCCCCTGCCTTTGACGCTCCCCCCTGCCTTTCACGTCCCCCCTGCCTTTCACGCCCCCCCCCTGCCTTTCACGCCCCCCCTTGCCTTTCACGCTCCCCCTGCCTTTCACGCCCCCCCTTGCCTTTCACGCTCCCCCTGCCTTTCACGCCCCCCCCTGCCTTTCACGCCCCCCCCCCTGCCTTTCACGCGCCCCCTGCCTTTCACGCCCCTCCTTCCTTTCACGCCCCCCCCCCCTCCCTGCCTCCGGGCAACGCCGGGTATATCAGCTAGTAAAGATATATATATATATATATATATATATATATATATATATATATATATATATATATGTAGCAATGTGTAAAATTGGTGTACATATCTCTTTCTCATGCTGGCAGTAAACCTGGTAAGTATGCAGGATTGCCAGTAGTTATCATGAAGGTTTGCTCTCAACCCCTGGTGATGTGTAAGATAATAGCCAAGGAAGTGACAGCCTGTCTGTGTCCCCTGTTAGTGACACAGAGAAGAGGTGGGTCTTTCTGGAAGCTGATATATTGCACAGCACTTCCTAAAGTTAGTGGAGTTCCTGTTGTTGTGCTGCCTCTGTTCAGTAAAAGGCACGTGGAGGTCTGCAACAGTGTTGCAGACTCTGATGCAAGAGCTGGAGTCTGTGCAGCTCAGAGCAGACAGACAAGCTGGTGAACCTGCCAGAGGGGAGAGGTGGAAAGAAACTCCATTAGGAGAAGGAGGAACCTTCCAGATGGAGTGCAGCAGAGGAATGAGCGGCTAGACTGCTAGCTGTGAGGGGCAGCTGGCCCATACCACCAAGCAACAATAAAGATGCCCTGTTCAAAGACAACCCCACTGTGTGAGTGTGAAGTTACTCTCCAGTGGAAGGCACCACCAAGAAGGAGTTCCTCATCAGAACCATCTTCCTGCGGACGCAGAGATCCTGATGAGATGGAGGCGCTGCACTGGATATAGGTAGGACTCACGCACACTACCTCAGCTGCCTGTCTGGGTTGGCAATCCCCACACAACATCATGCGGGAGACTCAGGAGTCTTGTTGCCAAGAGGTGCACCACCAGACACGACCATGTAATGGGGGCTGGTTAGACCACAAGGGCCAATATGAGATTGGGGGTGTCCGGCCAGGCCAGAAAATCTGTTACATTTGGAGGCGCTGCTGAGATACCTGTCAACAGGACAGGCTTTTGCTAGGCACACTTGAAACAGGGAGAGTGTATTCTGCCACTTTGTGCTGTGTTGGGACGGACCTAGGGGTAGTTAGGGGGCTGATGGAGTTTGTCAGTACGCAGGGACAACCTAGGGGCCTGCAAGGAGTTAGTAGGGCTGGAGCCGGGCTATAGCTGTCCTAGTCACCTTGAGGTAGTGCTAGGGTAGTACGCCCTAAAGGGATAAACTGGTAACGTAGGTCAGGAATCCTCGAGAGGGTCTGCGCTAGGCTGACCAAGAGAGGTAGACACCCAAGTACTGCATGGAAGAGTCAGAGTACTCTAGTCCATTCCAGACCACTTACCGAAGTGAGCACAGACTGGGAGAGAGGAAGGAGATACAGCAGACACAGACAGAGTGAGCCTAGCCTGAGGTAGTGCTAACACGAGTCAAACCTACATTAGGTACACAAGGTGGTGCATCAAGGCAATCTTTATTGTATCGGTGTGGCAGCTGCCCCGCAGAGAGGAGCTCCATGTACAATCAGAACGAACACAGTAATCCAATGGCTACCGCAAGAATGGAGGATCCGCGCGGTGCGGAAGGTCCAAAATGGCGGACGGAGGCCGATGGAGAGAGCGCACGTGGCGTGTGTGCGGGTGAAGGGCAAGCTACAGAAACGACTTTTGCGAGCTCGCTGTGGAGTGGCGCCAAGGCTGTGGCCGCGCCGTTTTTGTCCTGCCTAGGACCTAGGGGTACTACCCCTGAGGACATTGAGGAGGACATTGTAGTGATGTGTGGGGAAAATGGTGGATTTGTTACTGTTAAACTGTTAAAGAGATTGGCGATGCAAATCAAAATGGCGGCTCCCGCTTCCCTGGGAGACCGCGTGGGCCAGTTGCAGACAATGCGTACAATGCAAGACTTGCAGAGAGTTGGCCAGGAGCGGCGCCAACAGGAGAGCCCCACCCTGATGGGAAGTATGGCGCGAAAGCTGCAGCCGCGCCTTCATGGACTATGACCAGCTCAGCCCCAGTGCTGGGTCACCCGATAAATCTATGGGACCTCCCCCTAATCTCAACCAGGGGGAGTGGTTTCCAATTATACCCCGTGGGCATGAATCCAGCGGAGCAAGGAGCTGGTGAACCGGCCGTACCCTTACAGAAAGTAGTTCCTGTAATCAGTGCAGCACGTGGAAAAGAGGACAAGGATTTTGCAAGCAAGGTGGCAGCAGGAAATTGGCCGGGATTGGCGCCAAATAAGGAGTTACGCTCAGGGGGTAGTGGCGCGAAATCGGAGGCCGCGCCCCCCCAGTGAAAAGATCAGCCCTTGTGCCGGGGCATCCAATTAACTTGTGGGACCCTCCCCAAATATTCACCAGGGGGAGGGATCTCTATCTCTGCCAGACGAGACCCGAGTTGTCTGAGGGAGCAGCTGGATGTGAGCTTTCTGTCCCACAGTTGCGAGGAGCTGGTGAACAGGAGAGACCACTGTGCAAAGTTTCTCCCGTAACCAGCACTACAAAGAGCGAGATGGACATTGGGGTATATCCCTACTCATTGCCAGGAGGCTTCCTGGTAGTCACGGCTGGGGACAAAGAGACATTGCGGTGCCTGTGCATGCAGTGCAGGTTACCCGGCGGAGAAGCTAGCACCACGGCAAGGTGTCCCCAATGTGGAATCCACTACCTAGGGGCCGTGCAGCCCTTCATACCAGGGCAGACCGTGGAGGCGGGAGCAGACACAGCCAAGCTGACGGCTGAAGCCTCGCCCTTGGTCAAGCAAGAACCAGTTGATCCCGGAGAATTGGGATCGCTCCTAATGATTGCAACGGAGCCTAGAGAGAAAGGGGCCTGCAACCGCGGTGAGAACCCGGAACCTCACCGTCGGTTCCCTATGGGAGTGCCACTCCCTGAATCGGAGTTCGACTCCTCGGACAAGGAGAAAGCGACCCCGACGATGGTGGTGATGCGCCTACAGGCGGACCACTACAGCGGTGCTGCAAAAGAACCAGCACTTACCTGTGTCGCAGCGGAGCAGAGTCTCGAGGTGCCGAGATCGCCTGTGCAGAGACAACCGGAGTGGCGGAGTCCCACGGCCGTGGTGACTTACAGCTCGGAATAAGGAGAAGATTCCATCCCAAGCCGATGGAGCGGTGAGACACATCCTTACCCTCCACAGGCGCCGCTGGTGGCAACGGCGGAGGAAGGCCTAGCCCAGGCCCGAGCGGAGCGGAAAGCAGAACCTTCACTTCCAGCGGCGGACGTCATTCTGGAGGAAGAGGTTCCGGTGGGGAACCCAACGCAAGATGGCGGCAAGTCCCGCGAGATCCATGACATCATTTCCAGTGGGTACAGCAGAACCGGATGGAACAAGGACATGAGTGAACCGGAGTGCCAGTCTGATGGTACCAGGCAAGGTAGCGAGAAGTTGCGGGTCGTAGCCCCGTGTATGCCGGCAGTATTTTCCTATGCCCAACCCCTGGCCATAGTTAAAGCCCCTGCCCCTGTCACTTTTTAATATGGGTCCCAATCCAGCCAAGGGTTGTCTGGGGAGTCACGGGGCAGCGCTGATGAACGGACTGGGGAGAACCTGGACTGGGGTGATTGCTTTACCTCTGAGGAGAGATCGGGGAGGGAAGTGTTAACCTATGTGAAGTCTCCTGGGGTGAATCCTACTGTAATCAAGCCTGTGGCTAACGGGGAAGTCAATCGTTTTGGTATGCACACTCATTCCGGTGGGATGTCTGGGGATTTGGGTAAAGTTGCTCATATTGTACCTATTGCCTGGGGAACCCCCTATGTACCTCCAGTGTCGGCAAGAGTTGCCAGGGATCGCCAAAAGCTATTACTTTATTTTCACCATCCATGGGAGAGAGAAATTTAGTTCGAAATGGGTTCCACTGATGAGGATAGGGGATATAGTTCTGGTGAAGAGGAAGGATCAGGAGAAGAAAATTGGGATTCAGATAGTTCCATAGAAGATTGGGATGCTGATAGTTCTCTAGAGGATTGGGATCCTAAAGTGTCAGACAAGAAATGGCGTAATCAAGAAAAGATGGCTTACATCTGCGGGAGATGTCTTGGGGAATTGTATGGGCATGATCCTCTCAGTCCACTAGCATCCAGGCCACAGTTATGGGCTGATTGTGGGTGTCCAGTATGTCACCCAGAGTGTTACAGCATTGCTGCTCTAAACCCAGTGGACCATGCTGTGCGTAGGCCACCTTAAGAGGGTATGGTAGTACCAGTAATGGATACTCCATCATGGAGTAATCCAGGTTGTTACAGTACACATCTACGTTAGGATGTATCTGTTATTATGTTTATGATGAAAAGATATGTACTGTAATGTGTATTGTTGTGTTTCGCAGTGCTACCTGAAGGAAGGTTCCGCAAATTTAGATCCCAGCCGGAACGTTGGGTTCCACCAGGGGGAGAATATAGCCATGTGTAAAATTGGTGTACATATCTCTTTCTCATGCTGGCAGTAAACCTGGTAAAAATAAATAAACAACATATGCCAGCAACGTTACGTTTGAAGTAAGATACATATGTATCTGTAGTTCAATACTTGCAGTTTAATAATATACGTAACTTAGGAGATAATAACCTGTATCATATAGAGATGTGTGAAGCGTTGTAATGTTGCAACTGAAATAAATGCGGAAAGTTTTAAATACCTGTCTTTGGTGTATTTCACAGATGTCGATGAAAAATACATCGGAACAATGTATGATGTCAGAAGGGAAACCGTTGTATTAGATAATTGAGACTACTAGCGAACAAGTATTTGTACAAATATATAAGAAAGCTTTCACTGTTTGATGCGCAGATTTACATTCACTATAGAATGTTATTGTAATGTTACATTATTTAGTATGCACTTGTATATTATAATCATTTATTTTTGCACTTAATCTACACCTTATATTCATGAATTATACTTTCATACTAACATTATAAGTATTGGATTGTGATATATGCTAATCACAATATCACTATGATAACTAATAAGTACAATAAAAAATTATTCTCACGTGTGACTTGTCAAACAATGTAAAAGCTACATTAAAACTCGACAAAATATTATGTTAACGTAAACAAGACATAAACAAAATATAATGAAACAAGCATATTGATAATGTCGTCCTGTTGAAACATCCTGTCAGTATACCTGTATCGATGTTGGCACATCTTCAGAAATATGTCAATTTAAATAGATAACATGAACGGTCGTTTGAGTGATATTCTTTCACAAATGAAAAAAAAAAAATTTCAAATAATTTTCATGACATGTTCATTAAGGTAAACAACACACATTGCTAAAATTTGGGTATGTGATATGTAAGCAAATGTAACATATGAATAATATAAATGTCTACACTCAATAGTGTGCACATCATTGTGACACACGTCACACTACGAACTAAGAAAATTATGTTTCAATATTGCATTAGCTATTGAATCTCGACATAGTATAATTATTGTGTATGCATGAACAATAACAACATGAACAGACAATTTAAATGTACAACACCTTTCGTATACACGGACACACAACACATTTCACTGTAAATAAGTATAATCCATCCTGTTGCTGAATGACATACCGGTGCCACATTTAATTGTCCACACAGCAGAGAACATAAAGGTGGTATAGCCATATTCATCTGTTTCCTAAGAGAAGGTTATTTGGAAACATTTATTTGTAATAACAAGGAACGAATCCATCTATGTTGTACTATGAAGATCTAGTTTGTTGCTTACATGAAAAATATGTGTTGATGACATTCCTTCGTGTCTCAACACCACTGTCTGTTTGATCAGTGTCAGCTGGTAAAGTTACGGGATGGTCATCCTCCAAGGCCTGACTTATGTCGGGTTCGACATTATTGCTGAGTGCCAGATTGTGTAAAATGCAACATGCAATGATAATATCTGACACTTTAGCAGGCTTATATAGAAGTGCCCCACCTGTTCGATCTAAGCACCTAAATCGTGTTTTGAGCAGGCCAAATGTCCTCTCTATGACGGATCGTGTCGAAATATGTGCCACATTATACCTCTCCTCCGCATCACATTGAGGGTTTCCCACTGGGGTCAACAGCCACGGCCAATTTCCGTATCCTGAGTCACCTACACTGGCGACACACTTTATTCGAGCTCGGCTAGTCCCACGAATTCGGGTATTCGGCAATGTCTTGTATATAATGTATACCTTGTTCATTTATGTAACTGTATTTGTAACCATGTATTATTTGGTTTTACTCTGTGCCCAGGACATACTTGAAAACGAGAGGTAACTCTCAATGTATTACTTCCTGGTAAAATATTTTATAAATAAATAAATAAATAATACCCGGATGTATTGAGGTTTGTGACTGTTTTCTGCCCGAGTGCATTGCGTTATTTTCCAGGCAGGGATTGAAGCATTTTATTCCCGCTGGCTGCAATACTGCACAGTATATATATATATACTGCATTACAATTCATGAATTTATGCCATCTGGTAGACACGCGAAGCATTGCAGCCTATTAAATCCTAATCATTATCATTTAACAGATCAGCCGCCCGTCAGCCAGGCATGAACCCAGGCTAGGAAGGCAAACGCAACGGGGCTTGTCAGAGGTGAAGAGCGGCGCATTCCAGGTATCTGCCAGGTACATACTGGGTATTTGCTCGAATAAAGTGTGTCGGTGCAGTATAATCCATCATGCAACAATTAAAAAATAATTGACATGACATTTGTACATTACATATGAGATCATATGAGATCATAAATAAAAAGTTGTTTGTTAACACATCCTAATATGTACTCACCCAGCAGCCAACTAGGTCCAAAATAGCCTTCTTCGAAAGCATGGAAGACTGATGAGTTCCTCAGGATAGAGGAATCGTGACTGGAACCAGGGAATTTGGCTACAACATGCATAATCTTCATCGTGGCATCGCATACCACCTGTACATTCAGGGAATGGTAGTGCTTACGGTTGCGGTAAGCATGCTCACTCTGACTAGGCGGGATCAAGGCAACATGGGTGCAATCGATTGCACCCATCACACATGGGATCCCGGCTATGTTATAAAAGCCAGTCCTCACTTCCAGCCACTCTGTCTGCTCAGTAGGAAAATGAATATAATTTCTAGCGCGTCTATTGAGTGCACATAGAAACTGGGTAAAGGCCCGCGAGAATGTAGATTGCGAGACCCCGCCCACTATGCCCACAGTTGTCTGGAATGACGCGGAAGCAAGATAATGTAATGAGCACAACATTTTAACAAGCCCAGGGACTGCACGACCTCTGGCTGTTATAAAATCTAAATCTCCACGTATCTCTTCATAAAGAGATAATATTGTTGCTGAACTCAAATGATAGTGACTTACTATCTCCTCCTCACTCATCCCATCTAAGATGGTTCTCTCCCTGTAGACACGAGGACGAGGCACTACTTGTCTCCTCTCTTCTCCTCTCATCTCGTAGCCCTTGCCCTCTCCTTTGCCCTCTCTCTCTCTTCTCCGCTTCCCTGTCCCTTCCTTGGCCTGTGACATCCTGATCCTCAGCTATGCTCTTGTCCAATATAATCTTCCTCCGTCTCATAAGCAATTGCATAATTTTGTGGTCTGTAGCAGTGAATGCGCAGGTAATTGGTCTCCTTTAAATACCTATGTGATGATGTCAGGTGAGTTGATGAAGTGCAAGGTGTTACATTAACATATCCAAGTAGTTGAATGAAAACTGATATCAAGTACGAAAGAAAAGGATTTTTTGTGTATGTTCAGCAGCCAATAATGATATTTGAGAATGATGTAATGTTACGGATTGTCAACCGTTTAGTTAACAATCATTTTTGGCATGTGTAATTCATGTTGCACTTCAGAACGCTAGACACAGTCATCTCATTAGGATACAACCATGAGAAACTATGTTGCAACATGTCTAATTGGCCATGTTATTGTCACCTATTCACATGAAGTAATATCCATATTGTAATCCCATCAGGATACTTCCTATTGATTATGTGAAAATAGTGTTAAAGATGAGTAACTTCTGTAGATGTGTGGATACCTTTCGGAAAAATGATTGTAATGCATCGTGTACTATGCAAACATGCAATGTTATTGTGTGTCTAATTGCGGACGTCATCAAAAGAGGGAGGTCACAAAGTACAGGTAAACATGAAAATAAACAAATACATGTCCAATTGTTAATGCGGCACAAAATCAAAGCATTGTGTATTGTATAGCAACATGACTGTACGCTGAATGTGTTAGATGTGTGAAATCTGTCATAACATATAATATTTTGATCTCCACTTAATAACAATGTTGCATATGATGGGAACTGTTCCTTTAAGAGTTTCCTCTTGGATTCTCCATTGACACATTCTAACATGAAGAATAATGTTGCACGCAACACATGATCACATACACAAGTAAAATGTTGTGCCAATACTAAATGTAAGCGAGGACACGATGAAGTGAATGACATGGACACTGTAATGCCAAGCACATTTTAATTATGACCAATATAACGTAAACATTCCTACACAGTTATAAGTCCCCGCTCCATTGATTCCATTGATGTAGAGATGGTTTTTTTTTTCTAAGTGCCGCCCCGGCAACCTTGCCGATCATTCTCCCCTCCAACTTGCCAACTTTAGTTGGCGGGACAAATTCCAGATGAAATCTCCATTTTTGTGTGCCGATCAACAACGATAAGCTGATCGGGACTACTAGAATACAGGCGAATAAAAAAAGTGGCGAAAAGTGGGTTATCGGCAGCCACATGGCGAAAACATTTTAACGACAAGAAAAATAGCCGATTTTGAGCACTTTTCGGCGCTTACTGAATCGCAACCGCAAATGTTGCGCGAAAATGGCGAAATTAGCCTTATCGAAGCTTAGTGCATGAGGCCCTAAGAGAGATAAGAATGGCAGATTCCTGATTGTGGTGGGGGACATACAGGGGCAGGCTATAACCCTAGCGACAGTAAACGCTCCGAGCGAACATGAGGAGGCCTTTATGACCAAATTTTTCTGTACTCTCAAAAACCTGACACGGGGTAGTGGTGGGCGGGGACTTCAACCAAACTTTGAACCCGACCCTAGATAGATGTACATCAGGTGGACATAAGAGACAGGGGGCGCGCTCCGCGTGGCTCCAGGGGCTACAGGTGAATAATCTCTCAGATATTTGGCGAGAACAGCATCAAGGTGAAAAAGGGTTCACCTTCTACTGCCACCCACACGATAGGTACAGCAGGATAGACTACCTCTTTGTGTCTAACAGAATGGTTTCTCAGATCGCCCACACAGGTATCCATGATATTTCATGGTCTGATCATGCGCCCATTGAGCTGCGGTGCTTTGACTATAGGCTGGACAGACCACGAGCGAATTGGAAACTTAGGGGTCTATGCACTAAGCGGCGGAAAAATGCATTAGCCATATTTAGTATTCGCCATGTTTTTGCCATGTTACACTCGCTGTATGCAGGAATGGGCGAATCCGAGGCGAATCAATGCGCCACCACCATTTGCCAAGATGGCGAATAGCTTGGCGTGAATGTTCAAATGGCGTGCACGCTCCGCCAATGGCGTTTTTCTGAATCACGCGAGTACACAACCAATGGCGTGATTGAGCGGCCTATTTAAAGGTGACATTTGTTTATATTCTTTCTCTGTGTTGTTGGGAGAGAGAGAGAGGGAGTGACGGACAGAGCTGTGCATTTTGAAAGAAATTTATATACTGGTTGATTGATTTGTTTTGTGCTGTTATATTTTGTTTCAAACTTATTGTTATTGTCTGTTTGAAAGTGTTTAGTGAGCTTGAGGTTTAATTTTTTTGTGTTGTTTGTGAGTGCTAGAGGTATGGACGGGAGGCGTGGGAGTCAGAGGAGTGATGCTGGGGTGAGTGGTGATGCTGAGGTGAGTGATGTTAGTCAGGAGAGTGGTGCTGGTGTGAGTGTTGATGCTGAGGTGAGTGCTGTGAGTCAGGAGAGTGATGCTGGGGTGAGTGCTTGTCGTGTGAGTAGCCGTGTGAGAGAGGGGAGTGATGCTAGGGTGAGTGCTGTTCGTGTGAGTAGCCATGTGAGAGAGGTGAGTGATGCTAGGGTGAGTGCTGCTCATGTGAGTAGCCGTGTGAGAGAGGGGAGTGATGCTAGGGTGAATGCTGCTCGTGTGAGTAGCCGTGTGAGAGAGGGGAGTGATGCTAGGGTGAGTGCTGCTCGTGTGAGTAGCCGTGTGAGAGAGGAAGTGATGCTAGGGTGAGTGCTGCTCGTGTGAGTAAATGTGTGAGTAAGGGTAGTGGTGGTGGTGGGGTGCGTGTTGGTGGTGGGGTGCGTGGTGGTGGTGGAGTGTCTGATGGTGCATTGCTCCTGGAGTCTCTTCAAGCAGGCACGTGCCAAGGCTGCACGTGCTCAGAGAAAAAAAAGAAGCGGGCCCCGAAATAAACGCTTTAATACGGCTGAAAATACAGCTCTTGTGACGGGCATTGTGGCGAACTATGATCAGCTGTATGGTCATTTATTAGGTAAGAACATTTATTAACTACCAAATTGTACTGCTATGATTATTATAAAAATTATTTTCATATAGCTGATATAATAAAAGTCATGTATGTCATATGGAATACATGGCATCTATGTAAGTATCTAATGGATGTTATGTATGTATGTATGTAAATGTCCTTCATGTATTTCAATATAGAATGCATGTAATAGATTGTAGAATATAATATTAATCAATACATGATTATCAATACATGATTAGTTTGTCTTCAAACTGAATATTTTATTTCAGCACAGAATGTATGTTATGTATATTCATTAATAATGTCCTTGCTCCAGTAGTTGAAGGCCAGATGCAAAGTACAGTGACTTTACCAACATTATTGATCATTAATGTAAGAGTCGTAATTGCTTATTACTATTGTAGTCTAGCGGTAGGAATGTTACATGTAAAATATGCCTTTTTGTATAGTTATGTCTATGTATTTGAATAGCTCCAATTTTATACATACATGAAAGAACATCAATTGACGCATACACTGCATATATCTATATCCATACTGTTCCGCTCCCTCTGTGCACACACAACACATTCGCTATACACACACAAAATGGTGGTACACAAACTATACCAAACACACACAGCAGCCATCAAAAACAAAATGGAGTTGTAACAGTTATCATAACCAGCCACCCCACCACACCACACCCCTCCACACGACACCACACCCCTCCATACCACACCCCTAATTGTAAATAATGTTCAATTCAAATGTTGCATTTATGGAGGGGAGGAGTCAACTGTTGGCTGTGAGTTCTTGACCAATCCTGTCTCTGTTGTTCATAATGCTGATGGTCTGAAAGCAAAGACACTCAAAAATACACAGTGTAAGCTGTTTGAATTTGGCAGATTCATGCATCATTACAACAAAGAACATTATGTAATCCTACAGCAGTCCTGCACAACTCATGTTGTCGTTTGCCGCAGACAGGGCAGGTTTTCAGGATATCACCATTTCACCACAGATGCCTTAATTAGTGGCTCAGTATGAGTGATACAGAGGCGGCACATTTTATTTGAGTGCGGCTAGTTCCGCAAGCCGGGAGATGTCCCGGCTTGCTAGCCGCACTCCCTCGGCGTGCCGCGCGTCACCGATGCGTGGTCACGCGTCATCGGGTGCCTGCGCCCCCTGCACGCGTGTCCAGGGCTCCCCGTGTGTGTGTGTGTTTTGGCCCGTCACTCCGCCTCAGGCCAATGAGAGGTGTGTGGGGGCGGGCGGCCCAAGGGACCAATGAGATTGCTGCTGGGGACACAGGCCATGCAGACATACAGTGCTTTCAGAAATATATAGTAGATATAGTTACACCTGTGCGTCACAAAAGACAAGAAGAGGTGGGTACACCTGATTCTTCTTTGGCATCATCACTACTGGAAGGTGAGGCTATAATGTTATGATTATAGAATGTGTTCATTTGTAGATCACATGCATATGTTGGTGATATGGCCATACTTATTAATAGCAACTTGACACATCATGTTGCACTCATAGAAATGTCACAAAGAGATAACAGGGTTTGTGAAGTTATGGCTCACTAATTATCATGTAAAAATCATGAACCTTGCTACTATGTAAGGTCACTATGAATGTTAACGTCTCAAATACAAATATTATTTCATTTCGTATTAAATTAATATATTGACTACACTAATGTTTGTACAGTATTTCATGTTCAACATTAAATACTCACAAACTTTGTTATTCTAAAATATGGAGTATACTTGGTATAGTAACATTGATTTCAACATAGTGTATCTTTAATGTGCTTCAAAAGTCGGCCTATCACCACCATTCATTAGGTTATAATATTACATGTTAGCCATGTTTGTGCTAAATGTGTACAGTATGTAAACATTAGTTATGCTGTTGTGGATGGCTGTGCCATGAAACGACAGTGGGCACAATAGTGTGGGTCACAGCACACAAAATGCACGTCGTTTCTGCTTCACTATGCTTGCACCGTGCACGGGTGTTCTCTCTGCACACAGACACAAGACACCCTTCTTGTCGTCAATTTTTTTTTTTGCACCACTGTGAAGAAGCATGGCTGTTTTGAACTTGCACTACACTATTAGTAGTTTGATGTGTGTGTGTGTATGTGTGTGTCTTAGTGTGTGTCTTAGTGTGTGTCTTTGTGTTTCATGTCATTAATTTGTGCACAAAATGGTGGTTAGACTGTCTCCAAAAATTTGTGCTTGTTTAGTCAAAATGTTTTCACTTCCACTGTTGATCACACATCAAAAGAAACACACACATTTTGATGATCCATGGCACCCCACTTGTGTGCCAAATTATGCAGGACAGCCTGTGTTCGTGCTTTCAGACTTGGTGATGTCACCGGTATCCCAGCCAGCAGCATAATGTAGCAAAGGAAACATGTCACTATAATTTACACATTACAATTGTTATGCAATACCCTTACAAAATATGTAGATTATTTATGTTGCAGGGGGTGTCCTAATTACTTTCATTTATGAAAAGGGGTATGTACAGAATAATTTTCATCAAGCCACATGTCACCATTCACTCAATTTATCATGTTTAACTGTTGCTGAATAATGCCACATAGAAAGTAATTTGTGAAAGGTTTTTGTATAGAATAATTTTTTTAATGTCACATCTCATGATTTGCATCAACACAAGCTGACATAAAAACATGTTAATGTCAAATGTTCATCATGCCAGGAATCAACAAGACAGTTTGGCAGCAATTGATGCGTCAGAATCAAGGATGATTGTAATACAAAATACACACCATCAGGAACTAATGGGAGTACACCAAAGTATGGCATCAGAAATGCGGCAAATGAAAAATATCATATCAAAAATCCCAGAAGAATTGCATATAAAGAATATCACCTTCAAAACTCTGGTAAACACTCTACTACAAGTGAATAATCTTCAACCAGACTCTACAGGAAATGAAGGCCACTTTAGCGGCAACAATGAAGGCTCTTTCTATGCTGGAATTTTGTCACCACAAACTGAGGTGTTACATGTATCCAGTGATGACTTATCCGAAGTAAGAAGCTTTAATCTTGAATCAACAACGATGGTTGAAGCAATGCAGACATCTAGTACAGATGACAATCTTCAAGAGCCACGTAAAAGAAGGTCAACAAAAAGAAAATTGTCAACTACTGAACCAGAAATATCTTCCCTTTGCTGTAAGACATTGTCAAATAAGGTTCAAGACTATCACCAGGCACAAGGTACACCTGTCTTTAAGCAGCCACAAAGTCTTCAAACCTACACCCAGGCACAAGGTACACATGTCTACAGTATAACCAGCCTAAAATTCTTACAGTGTCTACCCAGGCCCAAAGTGCACCTGTCTTTACCCAGGCCCAAAGTGCACCTGTCTTTACCCAGGCCCAAAGTGCACCTGTCTTTACCCAAGCCCAAAGTGCACCTGTCTTTACCCAGGCCCAAAGTGCACCTGTCTTTACCCAAGCCCAAAGTGCACCTGTCTTTACTCAGGCCCAAAGTGCACCTGTCTTTACCCAGGCCCAAAGTGCACCTGTCTCTACCCAGGCCCAAAGTGCACCTATCTTTACCCAGGCCCAAAGTGCACCTGTCTGTACCCAGGCCCAAAATGCACCTGTCTTTACCCAGGCCCAAAATGCACCTGTCTTTACCCAGGCCCAAAGTGTACCTGTCTTTACCCAGGCCCAAAGTGCACCTGTCTTTACCCAGACCCAAAGTGCACCTGTCTTTACCCAGGCCCAAAGTGCACCTGTCTATAACCTGCCTCAAAATCTTACAGTGTCTACCCAGGCCCAAAGTGCACCTGTCTATAACCAGCCTCAAAATCTTACAGTGTCAACCCAGGCCCAAAGTGCACCTGTCTATAACCTGCCTCAAAATCTTACAGTGTCTACCCAGGCCCAAAGTGCACCTGTCTATAACCAGCCTCAAAATCTTACAGTGTCAACCCAGGCCCAAAGTGCACCTGTCTCTAACCGGCCTCAAAATCTTACAGTGTCTACCCAGGCCCAAAGTGCACCTGTCTATAACCTGCCTCAAAATCTTACAGTGTCTACCCAGGTCCAAAGTGCACCTGTCTATAACCAGCCTGAAAATCTTACAGTGTCAACCCAGGCCCAAAGTGCACCTGTCTATAACCTGCCTAAAAATCTTACCGTGTCTACCCAGGCCCAAAGTGCACCTGTCTATAACCAGCCTGAAAATCTTACAGTGTCTACCCAGGCCCAAAGTGCACCTGTCTTTACCCAGGCCCAAAGTGCACCTGTCTTTACCCAGGCCCAAAGTGCACCTGTCTTTACCCAGGCCCAAAGAGCACCTGTCTTTACCCAGGGCCAAAGTGCACCTGTCTTTACCCAGGCCCAAAGTGCACCTGTCTTTACCCAGGCCCAAAGTGCACCTGTCTTTACCCAGACCCAAAGTGCACCTGTCTTTACCCAGGCCCAAATTGCACTTGTCTTTACCCAGGCCCAAAGTGCACCTGTCTTTACCCAGGCCCAAAGTGCACCTGTCTTTACCCTGGCCCAAAGTGCACCTGTCTTTACCCAGACCCAAAGTGCACCTGTCTTTACCCAGGCCCAAAGTGTACCTGTCTTTACCCAGGCCCAAAGTGCACCTGTCTTTACCCAGGCTCAAAGTGCACCTGTCTTTACCCAGGCACAAAGTGCACCTGTCTATAACCTGCCTCAAAATCTTACAGTGTCTACCCAGGCCAAATTGCACCTGTCTATAACCAGCCTCAAAATCTTACAGTGTCTACCCAGGCCCAAAGTGCACCTGTCTATAACCAGCCTGAAAATCTTACAGTGTCTACCCAGGCCCAAAGTGCACCTGTCTTTACCCAGGCCCAAAGTGCACCTGTCTTTACCCAGGCCCAAAGTGCACCTGTCTTTACCCTGGCCCAAAGTGCACCTGTCTTTACACAGACCCAAAGTGCACCTGTCTTTACCCAGGCCCAAAGTGTACCTGTCTTTACCCAGGCCCAAAGTGCACCTGTCTTTACCCAGGCACAAAGTGCACCTGTCTATAACCTGCCTCAAAATCTTACAGTGTCTACCCAGGCCCACATTGCACCTGTCTATAACCAGCCTGAAAATCTTACAGTGTCTACCCAGGCCCAAAGTGCACCTGTCTATAACCTGCCTCAAAATCTTACTGTGTCTACCTAGGCACAAAGTGCACCTGTCTATAACCTGCCTCAAAATCTTACAGTGTCTACCCAGGCCCAAAGTGCACCTGTCTATAACCAGCCTGAAAATATTACAGTGTCTACCCAGGCCCAAAGTGCACCTCTCTTTACCCAGGCCCAAGTGCACCTGTCTTTACCCAGGCCCAAAGTGCACCTGTCTTTACCCAGGCCCAAAGTGCACCTGTCTTTACCCAGGCCCAAAGTGCACCTGTCTTTACCCAGGCCCAAAGTGCACCTGTCTATAACCTGCCTCAAAATCTTACAGTGTCTACCCAGGCACAAAGTGTTCCTGTCTATAACCAGCCTGAAAATCTTACAGTGTCTACCCAGGCCCAAAGTGCACCTGTCTTTACCCAGGCCCAAAGTGCACCTGTCTTTACCCAGGCCCAAAGTGCACCTGTCTATAAACAGCCTGAAAATATTACAGTGTCTACCCAGGCCCAAAGTGCACCTCTCTTTACCCAGGCCCAAAGTGCACCTGTCTTTACCCAGGCCCAAAGTGCACCTGTCTTTACCCAGGCCCAAAGTGCACCTGTCTATAACCTGCCTCAAAATCTTACCGTGTCTACCCAGGCCCAAAGTGCACCTGTCTATAACCTGCCTCAAAATCCTACAGTGTCTACCCAGGCACAAAGTGTACCTGTCTATAACCAGCCTGAAAATCTTACAGTGTCTACCCAGGCCCAAAGTGCACCGAGGCGGCGAGGATGGCAGATGACTATGTGGTCAGCCGTTCCCAGATTACCACCAAGGCGCCAGCCAAAGCAGCGACCGCGCCGGTACCGGCAAGAAAGCTGTGAGTACCCTCCAGTGGACCCAAAAGCCGCCTGCGGGCAGCGGGTCACCAAAGGCGGGAGAGCTCCGGCATGAGCACCAGTGCTACAATTGCAACAGCACTGGTCACATCAGACCAGATTGCCCGGAACCCCTGCGTTCCAACGGACCCTATCGAGGGCAACGCACCCCAGCTGAGAAGCCGGTAGCCCGCGTGCGGGTGGCTTCCACCAACGAACCAGGACCGGTCATGGAAACAACTCCCAGCGAGACGTCCCATGCAGCACTTGTCCCGGTTTCATCGGTGCCTACAGCCAGGAGCGGAGGAGATCTCATCGCAGACCTGCAGCAGACGGACGGCCGGAGCAAACATCTTACCCTGGTCACAGTCGGTGACCGGCAAGCAATCGGCTTGCTTGATTCAGGAGCCGCAGTGACCCTGGTCCGACCTGATATGGTCCGGTCAGAGGAATTGATCCCAGGTCCTGGGATGCAGATCACTGTGGCCGACGGAGAGCCACGTTTCCTGCAGGTGGCCCGCATCTTTTTGGATTGGGGGGTGGGCAAGGGTGTGCGGGAGGTGGGGGTTTTACCCGGTTTGGATGCCGACATTCTTTTGGGCAACGACCTGGGACCGATGACCGTGTGCCTACGACCGTGTGCCCCAGTCCGCTGCAGTGGCAGCGGTTACCAGGAGCCAGTCCACGGCAATGCCGGCGGCGGCCACTCCAGTCCCCCAGCCTTTGGGACCAACGTTAGCGGAGGGCATAGAGGAGCCCGGGGAGGTAAGCCAGGATCAATTGCAACCACAGGCTGACTTACTGTTCCTCCTTTCCTTGTCCCCTTCACCTGACAATGACATGACTGGGGGGTGGCCAGACTTAGGAGCCTAGTTTAGGGAGGCAGTAAAGGCAGACCCTACCCTGGCCGGCGTGAGACTTCGGGCGTCCGAATCTCAGGAAGGGGAGGGCACTGAATGCTGCCTATGGCATAAGGGGCTCCTATACAGAGAAGAAGGGAACCCGGGAATAGAGAAGGGATTGACCGGTAAGCGACAGCTAGTAGTGCCCTAGGGGTACCGACAGCAATTGTTACGGGTAGCTCACTCTATTTCGTAAGCGGGACATCAGGGGGTCACTAGGACGCGAGCCCGGTTATTACAGCGTTACTACTGGCCGGGTGCATCCCGAGATGCGAGCAATTTCTGCCGCTCTTGTGATGCCTGCCAGCGAGTGGGTAAGGCTGGCGACCGTGTGAAGGTGCCCCTGAGACCCCTACTGATAATAGGGGAACCCTTCCAGAAGGTAGCAATGGACCTGATAGGACCCCTCATGATTCCTAGCAGGTCAGGGAAGCTCTACATCCTCACGGTGGTGGATTTTGCCACCCGGTACCCTGAGGCGGTACCCATAAGTGCCAAGACAGTGGCGGCTGCTTTGCTGAACGTTTTTTCTAGGGTAGGTTTCCCTAGTGAGATCCTAACCGATCAGGGGTCGCAGTTCATGAGTGAACTGTTACATTGTCTCTGGGATGCCTGCGGTGTACAGCACCGGCGCACTACCCCTTACCATCCCCAGACAAACGGATTATGTGAGCGGTTTAATGGGACCATGAAGCAGATGCTTCGGACCATTATAGAGGCGGAGGGGAAAGACTGGGAGATTCACCTGCAGCACTTGCTGTTTGCCTACCGAGAGGTACCGCAAGAATCTACAGGCTTCTCCCCCTTCGAGCTACTATACAGTATGGCCGCAGGGTACGTGGACCTCTGGACCTCTTCCATGAGGGATGGGAAGGGGAGACTACCGCTACTGATGCTTCAGTGATCCAGTATGTGGTAGATCTCAGAGACCGGTTAGAGATGCTCATGGGGGTGGCCTAAGACCACCTCAGGGCTGCTCAGACCAAGCAGAAGCGATGGTATGACCAGCAGGCCCGTAGCAGAGAATTCATCCCAGGACCGCAGGTACTTGTTCTCAAATCCACTCGGGAGAACAAGCTGATGGCTGCCTGGTCGGGACCGTACTCGGTTATCCGAAAGGTGAATGAGTGCAACTATGTTGTGCAGGTAGCGCCTGAGAGGCACAAGACATACCACATCAACATGTTGAAAGAGTACAGAACACCGAGTATGGGAGCAGTGCTGGCCATTTGTAGCCCACTGCTGGAGGATCCGGCGAGCAATGCTCTGCCTGATCTCCTAGGGGAGGCAAGGCAAGGAAACACTGTAGAGCAGGTAGAGATAGGGACACAGTTGAGTGCTAGGCAGAAGGGAGAAGCCAGGGACATGCTAGCTCAGTATAGCGCCCTCTTCACTGACATGCCAGGGACCACACATCTCACCAAACACCCAGTACACACAGGGGACCTGCAGCCTCTGCATAAGCACGCTTATAGAGTGTCAGCAGAGGTCAAGACCAGTATGGAGAGAGAGATTGAGGAGATGCTGACCCTAGGGGTAATTACTCCGTCCCAAAGCCCTTGAGCAAGTCCTGTAGTCCTAGTTCCTAAAAAGGACAAGACCACCAGGTTTTGTGTGGACTACCGGTTGCTCAACGCTGGGACGGTGTCAGATGCTTACCCCATGCCCCGCATGGATGAGTTACTAGATGAACTTGTGGGGGCAAAGTATCTGACCACCATGGATTTGAGCTAAGGCTATTGGCAAATCCCCCTGACCCTGGAGGCTAGGGAGAAGTCAGCATTCATCACTCCAAGTGGCCTCTATGAGTTCTTAGTGATGCCATTTGGGATGAAGAATGCCCCGGCTACCTTTCAACGCCTGGTCAATAGGTTACTGGAAGGGATGCAGAGCTATGCCAGGGCTTACTTAGATGACATTGCTGTCTTTAGTAATTCCTGGGAATCCCACCTAGGACATGTAGCTGCGGTGCTGGATAGGATCAGGGAGGCTGGGCTTACCTTAAAACCCACTAAGTGTATGATAGGGATGGCAGAAGTCCTGTACTTAGGGCACAGGGTGGGTGGACGGCATCTCAAGCCAGAGCCAGACAAGGTAGAAGCCATAGTTAAGCGGCCTGTTCCAAAAACCAAGAAACAGGTTGTGACGATAGGCCCGGGATTAACGGGGATACTCCCCAAGGGCCCCCCTCTAACCTCGCCAGGGAGACAAGGGGTTAACTGGGCTGAGGTCCAGAAATGTGATTTAACCCTTGTTATAACATGAAAATGCTTATTCCCCTGTGTAAAATGTATTGTTGCTGGGTCAGTGTCTGCATAACCCACCCACTGGGACTTAAGGGGTTAATCTTATATGCAGTGCTGAATAAACAGTTACCTGAAAACTGGTAATTTGGTAACGGAGTAAGCCAGGACCCTGAGCCTTGGGGTACAGCCTCCGGGTCACCCCCAAGTACACACATATTAAAAATATAACTTTGTCATAAGAGGAACATATATTTTTGATAAAGGGACTTTTTGCAGTCTTACAATGTACAGGCCAAATGCTAACTACCTCTGCCTGCCTTTGTAATGCGTACCAGGATCAAATGGTTTGACTCATGAGTCTTTTCACGTTTGATATGCAAGCTTCCTCTCTGGAAGTGCATATCCAAAAGGGAGGTGTGAATTGGCCAGTTGGATGCTAAATAGGACATCCTGCTAGAATTTAGCCTGGCTTCACAGGGGAATTGCTATGCAAGACCCAGGAAGGATCAACAGGTAATTACCTAGTTGGTTATGCGAGAAGCTACAAGCCTACTTCAAAAGGTTTTATTGATCGGGGTAGGGGTGGAGCTACCCAAGAAGGGAATCAAAAGGAGTAACCTTATTAAATATAAGAATATTATGAGATGTCCTTTGCTGAAAAGGATAAGAATTACATATTTGTATTCGTGGGACTTCTCCGCCACCAACCGTTACAAACACTTAATATCTGGCCCTTAGTGGCTGCCAGATATTAATATCTCTATTAATTTTCATATTACACTGTAATGTTTGGTCTCTCTGCGAGCGTCCGGTGGGACGGACTGTATTAATATATCTCACCTGACTGTATGTATTACTGAACTCAAGTTATGAGGTGATTTGCAGTAAATATGAAATTTTGGTTGAGTTCTGAGAAATTGCAACCCCCTGCTATGATAATGAGCAGGAATGCCAGAATTTACATTGCGTGGTCATCAAAGGCTAAATTGCTAATTGCTTATGCTTGGCCCAACGGACAAAAGGAATTAACCAGAGTAAGTGAAACTTTTCACACTGGACCCTGGAAGCCCAAAGTCAGAGCCACCCTTTTATCCATGTTGTTCATGTTTTGCAAGTTCTTCATGCAAATGATCTTCATGTCTGCATGTCATCAGGCCTGTGTCTTTATGCAAGGTCTTGGGATGATGCAGGTATTGCTGTATAACTTTGCCTGTCTTGCTGTGATGTCAACTGAAATATATGGGAGAAGTGGCCCAGTCTGTATCCTGATGGCCTTCTGTCCTAATCTTTAAGTAAGTGTCTATATTTTGCCTGTTATTTGTATAATCTGTTGTGTTCACCTTTATCAAGGAATAAATTATATTTTATCATATCTAAGTCTCATCTCAGTTCAACCCCAGGTATATATATATTTATATATAGTTTTGGTGTAAATTACAGCCTGTCACAAGCTACCGTGACACAGGTCATGGCATTTTTGGGCATCGCAGGGTACTATAGGAAATTTGTCCCACAGTACAGCGCCCTGGCCAAACCCCTGACTGATCTGACCAAGAAGCAACTGCCTGTGCTTATTACCTGGTCTCCTGCCTGTGAAACTGCTTTCCAGGCCCTGAAAACTGCGCTTGCTGGAGCCCCTATACTGGCTGCTCCAGACTATACCAAGCATTTTCTCATACAAACTGATGCCTCAGACTTTGGTGTGGGGGCTGTGTTGAGCCAGGTGGGGGACGACGGCCAAGAGCACCCTGTGGTGTATCTAAGTCGCAAACTGCTCCCCAGGGAAGTGGCATATGCCACCATTGAGAAGGAGTGCTTGGCCATTGTGTGGGCACTCAAAAAGCTCCAGTCCTATGTCTATGGGAGGGCTTTCACGGTCATCACAGACCACAACCCCCTGAGTTGGCTGCAGAGGGTATCAGGGGAAAATGCCAAACTGCTGAGATGGAGCTTGGCTTTGCAAGAATTTGAATTTACCATTCAACACAAGAAGGGCAGTGAAAACAGCAATGCTGACGGACTTTCACGCCAGGACTATCCCTCTGAGACTGAGTTCATTAATGGTGCCAGCAGTGCCCCACTCCCCGTTAGGGCCAGTGGGCCACAGGTCACCCATTAAGAAGAGGAGGTGTAGAGGGAGAAAGGGGGTGGCCCGGGATTAAAGGGGTTATACCCCATTTGGCCATCCCCTGACCTCACCCGGGAGTCAAAGGGTTAACTGGGCTAAGACCCAGAACTGTGATTTAACCCCTGTAATGACATGTACATGTGTATTCCCCTGTTCCCCTGTTCCATTATAATGTCTGGTTAATCAGTGTCTGCATCACACACACACTAGAATCCATCTGGGAGCACAAGGGTTAATAGTCCTTTAATGATTATAGCTCTTTGTGAAATACATTATGTTTATGTTTAATACTGTGTCCCAAGGAATGGGCAAAGACTCAGAGGAAATTCCTTTGTCCACCAGGATAGCAGATGGCCCCAAGAGGCGCCCAATGTCTAGGATTTAAGTGTTGTTCCAAGGGTCTTGTCACCCTCCCTGATGATTTAGGGGCGGAGGAGGCTCAAACCAGAGCAGTCTCCAAGTTTTCCCAGTTATCACCTTCCAACAAAGGTTATCTTGCTAGAGGTCCAGATGGGTAGACTGGCTGGCATTCCATGTGTAGTTGGGGGGCTACAGAAATGAGACACCAGAGTTCTACTGCGCATGTGCCAGCTCGCAGGGGGGCCTGTCCTACAATGTGTTCCCCCATCAAAGATTGGTTGGAGATACTTGACCACCAATCACAGGTACTTCAGTTTAAGGATAGAGGGACAAAAGGTATATAAACTGCTGTTCCCCATATATCCTTTGTCTGTTAGTCTTCAATTTATCATCTGATGATTACCTGATTGCTGTAGAGAAATGCTACATCTAACTTCTCATTCCCCAACCCCTAAGTAAGTGTACTTCTTGTCTGTTACTGTATTATCCGTGTGTTCACCTATCCTAAGGAATAAAATCACTTTATTATATCTAAGACTCGTTTCAGTTCAGACCCAGTGATAAATATAGATCATCTGTTATATATATTTATGTGACACTTATACAGCCTGCCATAATCTCACCGTGACACAGGCCAGTTACTCGTTCTCAAATTAAAATGAAAACATACATTTTTTTAAATAATGAATATTGTTTTGTGTTGTTGTTATTCACACAAATGCTTCCATGTTGTCTGTCTGTTTATTGTAAGTGTGTTGTGAATATGTACAGCAGCGGCAGCTCTTATTCGAGCAAATGCCGCTGGCTGTATGAGGCTGGGAAGCGGGTAGCCGCGGCGCGTGGCGGCGCACTGTGACGTCACAGTCACAAGCGCGCCCGGCTTCCCCGTCTTCCCCGGCTTCCCCAGGCTTCCCCGACACCCCTGGAGTTCAAATCTAGGTAAGCGGGGGTGCGGGGAAGCAGAGGGGCAAAGTAGAAGCCGGGTTCGGGGTGTCTTTGGGGGGGTAATTGCGCGCGATGTGGAGGGGGGGTGCGTGGGGGAAACGCGGCGGCGCGCGTTTTTGACTGGCGGCAGCTGGGGTAGATCCCGGCATGCCGCCGGCATTCACTCGAATTAAAGATGTCGCTACTGTATGTAGCTCAATTTCATAATAATTTGGGCATTAATACATGTAGTAGCATTATTACACATGTGTATTTAATGACATGTTCTACTTTTGACACGTGTACTGCTGCGGCCAAGTTTATTCGAGCATTTGCCCGTTCTTGGCCGCAGCAGTAGCCTGGCGCGCGTCCGAGAGTGACGGGCGCGCGCCGAAGCAGCGGAAGAGCGCCCTCCGATCGGGGCGCTCTCCCTACCGCTGCCGGGTCCGCCGGGTCCCCCGGAACCCCCTGCCGCTGTCCCGCGATCGCGGGACACCAGGGCTCCCTCGGGGAGCCCCTGGACGCACGTGCAGGGGGCGCACGCTCCCGAAGACGCGTGACCGCGCGTCTATGACGCGCGGCACGCCGAGGGGCAGCCACTAGCAAGCCGGGAAATCTCCCGGCTTGCGGTACCGGCCACACTTTAATAAAGTGTGTCGGTAGTGTATACTATAGAAATGTCCATACAAATGTAAGGCAACACTCATTAGCACATAGACTACTTTTATGCCCTACATCTCCAAATCAGGTTGGCTACATGATTGTTCATATGTTTTTTTACAAAACATACTGGACACCTAATAAGCTACTATTGAACCCCCAAAATAACCACAACATATATATAAGCATATGAGTGTCACAGAGGAGTGCTACTGAGCATGGCAATATATATTTAAAACCAGAGACAAAACATAAAACACAGACAGAGCTCAGTGCACATCCAGTGAAATTCATATATGGTACAGTGCCTAAATATATATGTATAAATATCTATTAAATAAAATGGTCTTTTAGTTTAACATTTTTGGCCAAAATTGTTGTAAGCCCCTGAGCCACTGCATGGCAGACCACAATTCCAGGGGTCCCTAACACTAATATAAATTCTTAATAACCTGTGCAATACCAGGAAGAATGATTTATAATAAATCTGTCAATATTAGTTGCAAAGTTCTAAGTCTGATTGAAGCTTTTAATAACCTGTACATTACCAGGAAAAGCACTCTGTATTAGATTGGTCACAACCAAACTGCAAGCAAGCAAGTTCCCCTGAGTGGGAGATGCTAAGGAGTGAGCTTTTAACCATTTAAATGTGGGAGGGGTAAGCTTCAATTAGGTAGGAGGTTGCCACCCTCCAATCAGCTAAGACTAGCTGAACAAGAATTGTAAAACATACTGGACACCTAACAAGCTCCTATTGAACCCCCAAAATAACCACAACATATATATATAAGCATATGAGTGTCACAGAGGAGTGCTACTGAGCATGGCAATATATATTTAAAACCAGAGACAAAACATAAAACACAGACAGAGCTCAGTGCACATCCAGTGAAATTCATATACGGTAACAGTGCCTAAATATATATGTATAAATATCTATTAAATAAAATGGTCTTTTAGTTTAACATTTTTGGCCAAAATTGTTGTAAGCCCCTGAGCCACTGCATGGCAGACCACAATTCCAGGGGTCCCTAACACTAATATAAATTCTTAATAACCTGTGCAATACCAGGAAGAATGATTTATAATAAATCTGTCAATATTAGTTGCAAAGTTCTAAGTCTGATTGAAGCTTTTAATAACCTGTACATTATCAGGAAAAGCACTCTGTATTAGATTTGTCACAACCAAACTGCAAGAAAGCAAGTTCCCCTGAGTGGGAGATGCTATGGAGTGAGCTTTTAACCATTTAAATGTGGGAGGGGGTAAGCTTCAATTAGGTAGCAGGTTGCCACCCTCCAATCAGCTAAGACTAGCTGAACAAGAATAGTAAAACATACTGGACACCTAACAAGCTCCTATTGAACCCCCAAAATAACCACAACATATATATATATATATCTACTATATATTTCTGAAAGCACTGTATGTCTGCGTCCCTAGCGGCAATCTCATTGGTCCCTTGGCCTGCCCGCCCCCGCACCTCTCATTGGCCTGAGGCAGAGTGACAGGCCAAAAAAAAAACCACACACACACACACACACACACACTCTCTCCCCCCCCCGTCAGTTGGACCGCAGCTCACCTTCCACACCCCCCCCCCCCTCTCCCGGTGCCCCTCATCGCCCGGTGCCCCTCACTCTCTCCCCCCTCCCCACCTCACCCAAATCCGCGACCCGGGCCTCCTGCTCTCCCCCTCACGTGCGCCGCTACCGGAGAGGGGAAGCGCGACCCGGGCCTCCTGCTCTCCCCCTCACGTGCGCCGCTACCGGAGAGGGGAAGCGCGACCCGGGCCTCCTGCTCTCCCCCTCACGTGCGCCGCTACCGGAGAGGGGAAGCGCGACCCGGGCCTCCTGCTCTCCCCCTCACGTGCGCCGCTCCCGCCCCACTTCTCTCGGTGCCCCTCCTCTCCCGGTGCCCCTCCTCTCCCGGTGCCCCTCACTCTCTCCCCCCTCCACAGCTCACCCAAATCCGCGACCCGGCCCTCCTGCTCTCCCCCTCACGTGCGCCGCTACCGGAGAGGGGAAGCGCGACCCGGGCCTCCTGCTCTCCCCCTCACGTGCGCCGCTACCGGAGAGGGGAAGCGCGACCCGGGCCTCCTGCTCTCCCCCTCACGTGCGCCGCTACCGGAGAGGGGAAGCGCGACCCGGGCCTCCTGCTCTCCCCCTCACGTGCGCCGCTCCCGCCCCACTTCTCTCGGTGCCCCTCCTCTCCCGGTGCCCCTCCTCTCCCGGTGCCCCTCACTCTCTCCCCCCTCCACAGCTCACCCAAATCCGCGACCCGGCCCTCCTGCTCTCCCCCTCACGTGCGCCGCTACCGGAGAGGGGAAGCGCGACCCGGGCCTCCTGCTCTCCCCCTCACGTTCGCCGCTACCGGAGAGGGGAAGCACGGCGTGGGTCTCCTGCCACTCTTGCTCCCCCCGCCAGCTTCCCGAACTCACCTCTTGCCCCAGCCAGATGCCACGGGGTCAAGGTAAGTCACCCACCGTCTCCCACGCACCCACCCACCCAGTCACCCACACACCCACCCAGTCACCCACACACCCACCCAGTCACTTTCACCCACTCACCCACCCAGTCACCCACCCAGTCACCCACACACCCACTCAGTCACCCACTCACTCAGTCACCCACCCACTCAGTAACCCACCCACCCACTCACTTAGTCACCCAAAAACTCACTTAGTCACCCACCCACTCACCCACCCACCCAGTCACCCACACACCCACCCAGTCAGTCACCCATTCACCCACCCAGTCAGTCACCCATTCACCCACCCAGTTAGTCTCCCACCCACCCACTCAGTCTCCCACTCACCCAGTCAGTCTCCCACTCACCCAGTCAGTCTCCCACTCACCCACCCAGTCAGTCTCCCACTCACCCACCCAGTCAGTCTCCCACTCACCCACCCAGTCAGTCTCCCACTCACCCACCCAGTCAGTCTCCCACTCACCCACCCAGTCACTGACCCCACCCACCCACTCACCGACACCATCTACCCACTCACTGACCCACCCAGTCACCGACCCCAGTCACTGACCCACCCAGTCACCCACCCTGAAAAAGTCACCCAGTCACCGACCCACCCACCAACTCAAAGTCACCCACCCACCGACCCAAAGTCACCCACCCACCACCAACCCAAAGTCAACCAACCCACCCACCCACCAACCCAAAGTCACCCACCCACCAACCCAAAGTCACCCACCCACCAACCCAAAGTCACCCACCCACCCACCGACCCAAAGTCACCCAGCAACCGACCCAACTCACCCACCCAACCACCAACCCAAAGTCACCCACCGACCCAAAGTCACCCACCCACCGACCCAAAGTCAAATCGACCCAAAGTCACCCACCCACCTAGCGATCCAAAGTCACCCACCGACCCAAAGTCACCCACCCACCCACCGACCCAAAGTCACCCACCCACTGACCCAAAGTCACCCACCCACCCACCGACCCAAAGTCAACCGACCCAAAGTCACCCACCCACCGACCCAAAGTCACCCACCCACCGACCCAAAGTCACCCACCCACCCACCGAGCCAAAGTCATCCACCCACCGACCCAAGTCACCCACCCACCGACCCAACTCACCCACCCAACCACCGACCCAAAGTCACCCACCGACCCAAAGTCACCCACCCACCGACCCAAAGTCAAACCGACCCAAAGTCACCCACCCACCGACCCAAAGTTAACCACCCACCCACAGTCATCACAGTCACCCACCCACCGACCCAAAGTCACCCACCCACCCACCGACCCAAAGTCAAAAACCCACCCACCGACCCAAAGTCACCCACCCACTGACCCACCCACCCACCCACCGACCCAAAGTCACCCACCCACCCACCGACCCAAAGTCATCCACCCACCGACCCAACTCACCCACCCAACCACCGACCCAAAGTCACCCACCGACCCAAAGTCACCCACCCACCGACCCAAAGTCAAACCGACTCAATGTCACCCACCCACCGACCCAAAGTCACCCACCCACCGACCCACAGTCACCGACCCACCGACCCAAAGTCAAACCGACCCAAACTCACCCACCCAGTCACCGACCCAAAGTCACCCACCCACTCAGTCACCAACCCACCCACCCACTCAGTCAAGTGTCACCCACACTAATATAATATAATATTGACAGATTTATTATAAATCATTCTTCCCGGTATTGCACAGGTTATTAAGAATTTATATTAGTGTTAGGGACCCCTGGAATTGTGGTCTGCAGTGCAGTGGCTCAGGGGCTTACAACAATTTTGGCCAAAAATTTTAAACTAAAAGACCATTTTATTTAATAGATATTTATACATATATATTTAGGCACTGTACCGTATATGAATTTCACTGGATGTGCACTGAGCTCTGTCTGTGTTTTATGTTTTGTCTCTGGTTTTAAATATGTTTTTTTACATACATAATTAGTGACTAAATATTCTAGTACACAGTGTATCAAAGTTGATACAGTTCACGTTAGTTGAAAATATTACAATACTTTTTTGGTGCTTTGCAAATTAATATGTACATTAAATAATAGTACTCATAAAATACAACATCCACACTTTAGGTATTAATGTCATATGAGCATTTGTACAACTACAATGTTTGAATGTATGTGTCTGTGTTCTACATCTTTAAATGTGTTGATTGACTTACATGTATAATGAATGTGTGTGTGTGTGTGTGTGTGTGTGTGTATGTGTGTGTATATATATATATATATATATATATATATATATATATATAATCAAAAAATAAATAGATGATACCGATACCGTTTCGAGATACACTGATCTCTTCTTCCGGCGATGTTACAATGAATGAAGCAAGGATAACTTAAAAACAGTGTCTCTTGGAATGTTATCTGTGCTTTTTTAAGTTATCCTTGCTTCATTCATTGTAACATCGCCGGAAGAAGAGATCAGTGTTTCTCGAAAGCTCGCACAAATAAAAGCATTTCGTTAGCCACAGAACGGTATCATCTATTTATTTTTTGATTATTGAAGCTCGGCTAACACGGTACTGATACCTCTACATGAAAATATGGAAGATACCACATTGTACCGCACCCAAATGAAGCTAAAGGATTTACTGAAAAAAACAGATAACATTCCAAGAGACACTGTTTTTAAGTTATCCTTGCTTCATTCATTGTAACATCGCTGGAAGAAGAGATCAGTGTATCTCGAAAGCTCGCACAAATAAAAGCATTTCGTTAGCCACAGAACGGTATCATCTATTTATTTTTTGATTATTGAAGCTCGGCTAACACGGTACTGATACCTCTACATGTATATATATATATATATATATATAGAAAAAAGCTGCGCCTTAAAGGAACATATAAACTATGTATGTCTATGCTGGAATTATCTAGTATATAACCTAAATTGTCTAAGTAATATTGTAAAGGTATACAGACCTATAAACATAAGATAGGCCCAACAAACACACAACAACAACACATGAAAAAAGAAAATAAAAGGATAAACCAGTCCTCAAATAGTTCCGATGATGAATATGGGTGCTGGTATGTAGGGTCTCCGGCAGCTCTCAGTGTGGACCTACCACGTCCACAAGATATCTAAAAGAAAAAAAGAGGAGAGAGCGCACGCCCATAGCGTATAAAAGTATATTTAATGAGGGGGAGGGAGGGGTAAAAAACGCACTTACAAGAAGTACAATAAAATCAAGCATATGTGATAATAATCACCACCATCCGGTCTAGCTGCAAGCTCTTGGGGCAGTCCCAGGCTCCGTTGGTGAGGGAGCAGCGTCTCAGCAGATTTCCAGGACTGATGTGAATCATCCGGTCAAAGTGCAGACTTTTGGGGCATTCCCAGGCTCCGTTGGCAAAAGAGCAGCGTACCAGCAGTTTCCCAGGGCTGGTGTGCTGTACTGCACCGACACACTTTATTCGAGCAAATACCCGGTATGTACCTGGCAGATACCTGGAATGCGCCGCTCCTCACCTCTGACAAGCCCCGTTGCATTTGCCTTCCCAGCCTGGGTTCATGCCTGGCTGATGGGCGGCTGATCTGTTAAATGATAATGATTAGGATTTAATAGGCTGCAATGCTTCGCGTGTCTACCAGATGGCATAAATTCATGAATTGTAATGCAGTATATATATATATACTGTGCAGTATTGCAGCCAGCGGGAATAAAATGCTTCAATCCCTGCCGGAAAATAACTCAATGCACTCGGGCAGAAAACAGTCACAAACCTCAATACACCCGGGTATACCCGAATTCGTGGGACTAGCCGAGCTCGAATAAAGTGTGTCGCCAGTGTAAATAGTCCAAGACAAAAGTTCTGTATAGGTAGTGCCTGTAGCACTAGCGCTTGGATCAGTCCGCTCCTGCGCTGGTTGTAGACTTCAATGTCAGTGCGTCTGACGTCATGACGCTCCCTGACGCGTTTCGTCAGTCTCGGCTAACTTTTTCTGCACCACCCTGAGGAAGATCCCCCTGTGGGATCGAAACGTTGGAGTTATGTGCTGTATTTAATACATTTATTTTCATTCACCTGAGTGCTGTCTCCCTTTTTGCTGCTATGCGGTAATGTATACTTTTTTATATATATATATATATATATATATATATATATATATATATATATATATATATAAAAATATATAGTGTGTGTGTATATATAAATATATAGTGTGTGTGTGTATATACACATACACACACTATATATTTATATATACACACACACTATATATTTATATATATATATATATATATATATATATATATATATATATATATATATATATATATACTGTATATATACACACACACATACACACACACACACACACACACACATATATATATATATATATATATATACAGTGTTCGACAATCCTATACATTTACACGCCTGGGGCGTGTGGATTTAACCCCCGGGCGAGTAAATATTGGCCCAAACAGCACACGTGTTTTTTTTAAAATTTCCCCTGCTCCCGCTGAAAACTCCCCCTACCTGACAGCTGATTGGCGCGCGCTCCCAGGCTTTGTTGGCGCGCGGCCAGGCTCTATATGAGCCCGCCCCCAACGAGCGGCCATTCTTTCTGCCCGGACATCTGTTGGAGGGTAAGTACTCTCCATGCTGCGGCCCCTCTGCTCCTTCCCTGCAAGCAAACCCGTGCGACCCCCCTGGTCCCCACATGGCTCCCTTCTCACCACCGCGACCCTCTGCTCGTGCCCTCTCCCGCCAGTATGTGCCTCTGCGTTAACTCTCCCCTCCTCCTGTCCCCTTCCCCTTCCCCTCCTCCTGTCCCCTTCCCCTCCTCCTGTCCCTCGATCCACCGATCGCTGCCCGGGACGGGTGGTCCCCACTGCTGCAGCCCGGTTGTCGTAGGGAGGGGAGGGACGGGGGCGCTCTCACCACGTGCCTCCCTCACTTGCTTAATGGTGCATACCTGTTTGCCCGTGCACTGCGGGACATGCCGACGGGAGGAGCAGGGCAGTGGCGGCCACGGCGAGGCTGACTGTCCCGTTGGGCGCCCGCCACATAACACACACACCCTGCCACCTCTCCACCTCATCAAAGCTCCACTACGCCCGTGTGAGGTATGGGGGGGATGTCGGCCTACCCCCCCCCCCCACGAGCGGGAGATGGACGTGGGTGGGTGAGGGAGGATCGTGGTGGTGGTGGTCGCGGCCTTTCCTCCCCCCCCGTGTGTGCTTGTGTGTGTGTGTGTATATATGGGTGTGTGTGTATATATGGGTGTGTGTGTGTGTATTAGGGTGTGTGTGTATATATGGGTGTGTGTGTGTGTGTGTATATATGGGTGTGTGTGTGTGTGTATATGGGTGTGTGTGTATATATGGGTATGTGTGTATATATGGGTGTGTGTGTATATATGGGTGTGTGTATATATGGGTGTGTGTGTGTGTATATATGGGTGTGTGTGTTTGTGTGTGTGTGTATATATACGGGTGTGTGTGTGTGTGTGTATATGGGTGTGTGTGTGTGTGTATATATGGGTGTGTGTGTGTATATATATATGTGTGTGTGTGTGTGTATATATGGGTGTGTGTGTATATAGGGGAGTGTGTGTGTATGTGTGTATGGGAGTACATGTGTGACACCAGAGGTACCCCCCCAGTCAGTCACCCCCCCAGTCAGTCACTCACCCCCCCCCCCCCAGTCAGTCACCCCCCCAGTCAGTCAGTCACCCCCCCCAGTCAGTCAGTCACCCCCCCAGTCAGTCAGTCACCCCCCCCAGTCAGTCAGTCCCCCCCCCAGTCAGTCAGTCACCCCCCCAGTCAGTCACCCCCCCAGTAAGTCAGTCACCCCCCCCAGTCAGTCAGTCACCCCCCAGTCAGTCAGTCACCCCCCCCCCCAGTCAGTCAGTCACCCCCCCAGTCAGTCAGTCACCCCCCAGTCAGTCACCCACCCAGCCAGTCACCCACCCAGCCAGTCACCCACCCAGCCAGTCACCTGCCAGCCAGTCACCTGCCAGCCAGTCACCCACCCAGCCAGTCACCCACCCAGCCAGTCACCCACCCAGCCAGTCACCCACCCAGCCAGTCACCCACCCAGTCACCCACCCAGCCAGTCACCCGCCGAGCCAGTCACCCACCCATCCAGTGACCCACCCAGCCAGTCACCCACCCAGCCAGTCACCCACCCAGCCAGTCACCCAGCCAGCCACCCACCTGGCCAGCCAGTCACCCACCCACCCTGCCAGTCACCCACCCTCTCTCTGTGTATCACCCACCCTCTGTGTGTCACCCACCGTTTCCCCCCTCTGTGTGTCACCCCCTCTGTGTCTCTCTCCCCCCCACACTCTCTCTCTCACCCCCACACTCTCCCTCTCTCTCCCCCCACACTCTCTGTCTCCCCACCCACACTCTCCCTCTCTCTCTCCCCCCCCATACTCTCCCTCTCTTCCACACACACTCTCTCTCTCTCTTCCACACACACTCTCTCTCTCTCCCTCCCCCACACACACTCTCTCTCCCCCTACACACTCTCTCTCTCCCCCCCCACACACACTCTCTCTCTCTTCCACACAGTCTCTCGCTTGCCCACACACTCTCTCTTCCCCACACACTCTCCCTCTCTCTCTTCCCCACACACTCTCCCCCTCTCTCTCTCTCTCCCCCACACTCTCACACTCTGGATCTCTTATTTACCCTATATATCTTAACTGCCCTATACTACACCGAAAAAACCTATACTGCTTTCTTCCAGATCTGACTCAAGCTTCACACGGAAGACATCAGAACCCCCCCCCCCTAACAGAGAAGACAGGTAAGGAACACATCCCCTCCAATGTACTGTATAACATTGGGTGAATGAGGGTACCTGGACATTGAGGGACTGCGGATCAGGTAAGATCCCAGGCGGGATTGCTGCTTTAGATATTATGAAGCGGGCACATCCAGACACAAGTTAAGAGGTTCAGGAAACTAGTCATTCACACCTGGCTTTTATTTCTAGATCTGACATTTACACACACGTAACAAAGCCTAATTGTAGTATAATGTAATACAATAAATACATTTATGTCAAAAATGAATGTTGTTCTGACTAGGAATTTATTAAATGTATTTTATTTATATATTTTATTTTAAAGCGGGGTTGGGGGCGGGACTAGGGTTGGGGGCGGGACTAGGAGCGGGGTTGGGGGCGGGACTAGGTGGCGAGTAGATTTTTTGGTTGGGCGAGTAGGTTTTTGGGTGATTTGTCGAACACTGTATACATACATACATATATATATATATATAAAAGGTGAGGGGGGCTCAACACTACCTAGACAATGTGGACCTGGAGGCAAGGGTCTAAGTTTAGATCCAGAGCAAGACATGCACAGGACACAGGAGGCTCTATCTAAGCACACCTGTATAACAATCAACCTACACTGAGATCTTGTTACCACATGAAAATTTATATATAATTTATACAATGGTTGCATAGTGTGGGTACACAAGTTGTGAAGGTAACAGAGTGAAAAAATACGTCACCGCTCAGTGTGTAGATGTCACGGGCAGAAAGGTAGGTCAAAACTCCATGTCAGGTGGAATAAGGTAGGGGCCCCCTCAGCAAGACTCCCACTCCAACGTGTTTCGACTGGAAACTGTCTTCTTCGGGGAGTGGTGAGGGGAGAAATGAGCTAGCATATATAGGGTAATCATAAACTCAAAATTCGCGCCAAACAAATCAGTAATTGTAAGCAGCTGTGAGAAGGGGAAGTATATACAGGCAAAGCAACGTCATTGAGGCTCCTGTCTGGGGATATATATATATATATATATATATATATATATATGTGTGTAGCCATGCATAACAATGTCTACAGTCATCTCTCCTGCTGGCAGCAAAACCTGGTAAGTTACAGGAATGCCAGCAGTAATTAGGGAGGTTTGCCCTCACACCCTGGTGAGGTGCCCTATGTATGGATGGGAGTAGCTACATGCTCTGAGTCCCTAGTTAGTGACATCAGAGATGTGCCTGCTTCCTGAGGTATATAAGGCACTGCACTGCCTAAAGTTAGTGTGGTTGCTGCGGGTTGATGTTACAAGGTGAAGAAACAAGTTCAAAGGTGCCCACTTGTGCAGTAACTAGTGGCACCATTCTATATCCAGCCAGAAAATGACCAACTGTGTCCAGGGACCTGGCACAGGGATGATTTCCCTGCGGGGAGAGGGAATCCCACTCCATTGGGAGGGCGTACCTTTTAAAGGGGATCATGGAGCAATGTGCGGCTGAGACAATGACTGTGAGGGGCAGCTGGCCCTTATCACCACGCACAATAAATATGGCTTGTTCAACGAGAACCCCACGGTGTGAGTCTGCAATTACTCTCCAGGGGCCCTCACCACCAAGAAGGAGTTCCTCATCAGGACCATCTACCTGCATACGCTTAGATCCTGATGAGGTGGAGGCGCTGCACGTGATGTAAGTAGGACTCACACCCACTACCTCAGATAACTGTCTGGCTTGACATCCCCGAATACCATCATGCGGGAGACTCAGGAGTCCTGTTGCCTACAGGTGCACCACCAGACACAAACATGTAATGGGGCTGGATAGACAATAGGGGCCAATGTGAGATTGGGTGGGTCAGACCAGACACGAACGAGTGTTACAGTTGGAGGCGCTGCTGAGATACCTCTCAACAGGACACGCTTTTGCTAGGCTCACCAGGAATGGGGACAGTGTCTGCTGCCACTTTGTGCTGCGTGGAAGGGACCCAGGGGTAGTCAGGGGAGCTGCATGCGACGCGGACCGCACGGACGCCCTGGGATCCTGCAAGGAGTTAGCTGGGTCTGGAGCCGGGCTATAGCTGTCATCGAAACCTTGAGGTAGTGCTATTGTTATGACGCCTAAAGGGATAAACTGGTAACTTAGAGCAAGAATCCTGGAGAGGGTCTGCGCTAGACTGACCAACAGTAGGTAGACCCCCAAAGTATTGCATGGACGAACCAGAGTACTCTAGTCCATTCCAGACCACTCACTGCAAGGAGCACAGACTGGGAGGAAGGAGATACAGCAGACACAGAAAGAGAGAGCCTAGCCTGAGGTAGTGCAAACACGAGTCAGATCTACATCAGGTACATGGGTGGTGCACAAGGCATTTTTATTGTATTGGTGTGGCAGCTGCCCCGCAGAGTGGAGCTCCATGTACAATAATTCAAGACACAGTAGTCGAACGGAGCCCGCCAGAATGGAAAATCCACGCGGTGCGAAAGCTCAAATATGGCTGACGGAGGCCGAAGGAGAGAACGAATATGTTATGATGTGTGAGGAAGAGGAGCCAGCTACAGAGGAGACTTTTGTGAGCCTGTTGTGGAATGGCATGAAAACAGTGGTGGTGCCATGTATGGCCTGCTTAGGACCTTGGGGTACTGACCCTGAGGATAGTGAAGGGGACATTATCGTGAAATGGGAGGCACGTAATGGACTTGCTTGTCATTCAACCTACAAACAATCGAACGCTACCTCAACGATGAATCTGATTGACAGTGCAATCCAAGATGGCGGTTCCCACGTCCCTGGGAAACCACGTGGGCCAGTTGCAGAGAATATTGCAAATGCTCAATTTGCAGAAAGTTTGCAAGGAGTGGTGCCAACGGAGAGACCCCGCCCTGTTGGGGGGTATGGCGCGAAAGCTGGAGCCGCGCCCACATGGACTGTGGCTAGTTCTGCCCCTGTGCTGGGCCAGCCTACAAGTCTACGGGACATCCCCCAAGTTTCAACCAGGGGGAGTGGTTTCCTGTCTTGGCGGATGCGGATTGACAAAGCTGGAGGAAGGGTTGGCGACCCAGCCCATGCCCTTCAGTTGCGAGGAACCAGCAATCCGTACAGACCACTAGTGCAAGCGCCTCCATTAGTGACTATGGCTTGCAAACAAGAACAAGGGCCTTTGATAACCACCCATCCCTACTCAGCTCCAGGAGTCTTCCTGATCCTCCGAGTAGAGGGCGTAGAGACAGTGGCATGCCTATGCCTGCAGTGCCGACTGCCGGGCGGAGTGGTGAGCTCTACTGCCAGATGCACTCAGTGTGGCCTACAATACTTATGGCCCATGCCAACATTCATGCCGGTTCAGGCGATAGAGGCTGCGGAAGATGTCGCTATGCTGGAGGCGGAACTTCCCGGTGCGCTCTGGAGGGAGACTACGGGTCCCGGTGAACAGGGACCAGCTCCGGTCATCAAAACAGAGCCGGCCGAGAAAACCGTTCCCTAACGCGGTGATAAGAGGGGGCCGCGCCGCAAATCACCAAGCGGAATGCCCCGGCCTAATGCAAAATTGGAGTCCTCGGACGAGGAGTCCCTCAGCATTATTGCAGTTACGACCCGACCGCTGGCGTACCACAGCAGCAGTACTATTAAAAGAGTGCTACTTACCTGTGTCGGCGAGGAACGGAGCCGAGTGTCGCCCATACCGCGGCAAAGTCCCACGGCCGTGGTGACCAGCGGATCCGATGGCGGCAGGTCCACTCCAACGCCCCGGAGTGGTAAGCAGAGTCCATGCTTGTCCCAGGCTCCCAAGGTGGCGGTAGCGGAGGAAGGACAGAGCCAGGCCCAGGCAGCGCCACGACAGAAAAAGGCGTTGCCGGATATCGTGGTGGAGGAAGAGGTCCCGCTTGGGGACCCAAACCAAGATGGCGACGGGACACGTGCGTGTCCAGACATCACTTCCGGTGGACCGAGCGGAGCAGAGTGGGAGATGATCGCGCCCCGTCACTCGAGCAGTGGAGGTCGGACGCCCAAGTCCAAGAGGAGCGGGCGATCGACGCAGCGATTGAGGAGTCGTGAGACCGGAGAGACGGAGAGTCACTGCGGCGGAACCGGAACAGGACCAGGTAGCGGAGAAGAGCGGGTCCTAGCCCCGCGGATACCGACTGTGCGGGCCCTATCCCCAAACCCCAGTCCTAGCTAGACCCCAGGCCCTAGTTAAAGTCCCAGCCCTATTCACTTTTCACTTTTGGGTCATCTTCTAGTTTAGGGATGTCAGGGGATTCACGGGTCACTTCCGATGAACGGACTGGGAGCCTGAACTATGGGACATCTGATGATGGGTCAGTGGGAGGAGGGAGGATTACACGACAGGTGTCGGTATCCAGTGACTGTCCCAGTAATGTGAGCGTCACTATTGGATGCCAGAAAAAAGGTTCGGACAATTAAGCACCGTCCGAGTGTACGTCGGGCATATCTTCTGGGGGTGTACCAGAAGAGGGAGAGCTAGAGGAGGTATCGGTAGACGAAGTCAGGGAAACCCGATGGTGGGCCCCCTTGTTTGAGGGATTTGTGCCCTGGATTGATAGGACCCGGTTCATCATAGATCAGGATGGGGTGGTAGATCATTGGTGGGCTAAAGGGGAGTTTATGGAGGAGGATCATCTAAGGGAAATCCAGGATAGATGGCATAGAATTGGGCGTGGATTTATAGAACCCCTGGGTCCGGATGGGTTGGATGATCCAGTGGATCCCGATGAACCCCTGTCATGGGTGTTGCCGGGAAGAGCGGGCAGTGCTAAGCTGACAAGGGCCTGCCGAGCAGAACAGGCCATTGTAGCTAAGTATAAATGTACCCAGGGGCTAGAATACCCCTATGTTCCTGTACTCCTCATGCAGGAGATAGAGGACTGTCGGGATGGGTAGCTCAGAGAGGATATTGAGTACTACATGGTTACCAAGGGAGGTGCCATTACAGGCCCCCAAGCAGAGGAACGAATATCCCAGTTAATACGAGTCTGGAGTATTGGGCACAGCATCTATATGCATAAGGTGGTGTATAGAGGGGAGGCGAAGAAGCCAGATCCTCGTCACTATTACTAGGGAGACAGCAAATGAGGTCTGTGAAAAGAAATCTTGAGCGCCCCTGCTGGTCAGTGAGCGCTGTTATATAACTAATTATGAAAAGCATTGTTATGACTTTTGATGTGTGTTCCTTTTGCAGTGTTTCCTGAAGAAAGGTACACCAAATTTAGGTCCCAGCCGGTACGGTGGAGATTCACCAGGGGGAGTATGTAGCCATGCATAACAATGTCTACAGTCATCTCTCCTGCTGGCAGCAAAACCTGGTAAGTTACAGGAATGCCAGCAGTAATTATGGAGGTTTGCCCTCACACCCTGGTGAGGTGCCCTATGTATGGATGGGAGTGGCTACATGCTCTGAGTCCCTAGTTAGTGACATCAGAGATGTGCCTGCTTTCTGAGGTATATAAGGCACTGCACTGCCTAAAGTTAGTGTGGTTGCTGCGGGTTGATGTTACAAGGTGAAGCAGCAAATTCAAAGGTGCCCACTAGTGCAGTAACTAGTGGCACCATTCTATATCCAGCCAGAGAAGGCCAACTGTGTCCAGGGACCTGGCACAGGGGTGATCTCCCTGCGGGGAGAGGGAATCCCACTCCATTGGGAGGGCGTACCTTTTAAAGGGGATCATGGAGCAATGTGCGGCTGAGACAATGACTGTGAGGGGCAGCTGGCCCTTATCACCATGCACAATAAATATGGCTTGTTCAATGAGAACCCCACGGTGTGAGTCTGCAATTACACTCCAGGGGCCCTCACCACCAAGAAGGAGTTCCTCATCAGGACCATCTACCTGCATACGCTTAGATCCTGATGAGGTGGAGACGCTGCACGTGATGTAAGTAGGACTCGCACCCACTACCTCAGATACCTGTCTGGCTTGACATCCCTGAATACCATCATGCGGGAGACTCATGAGTCCTGTTGCCTACAGGTGCACCACCAGACACAAACATGTAATGGGGCTGGATAGATCACAGGGGCCAATGTGAGATTGGGTGGGTCAGACCAGACACGAACGAGTGTTACATTATATATATATATATATATATATATATATATATATATATATATATATATATATATATATATATATATATATATATACACAGTGTGTGTGTGTTGAGATTAATATAACGCTTTTTTTAATTTTGTTTTTGGCCTTACTATATGTGTTAAAATCAATTCCGTATGTATCTTTTCTTGCATATGTGTGTTAAAAGGGTTATAATTACACAATGATCTTAGTTCCCAATCATTTATTTAAAAATGCAAAAGTAAACACACTTTTGTTGAAGAATAATTGTGTAAACATAGAATTACTAATCATTACGAAGTAAAGAAATATGTGTTAGGGAACTATTTGATCATGCTTTTATTTATAAACACCTGTTTGTGGGAGTTTTGGAACTGCAAAAAGTGCCTTTTGTATTTTAACCTTGAGAATCACGTCACGTTGATAAAAAGTATCCAATTGTGTATTTGCAAGAGAAGCTTTGAATTTGTCATTATTAACTGCAATTTACAAGGGAATAGACATGGCTTCCAGTGTGAGACGACCATTAAAAATTTTAATTTTTGAATCTATAGAATCACAACAAGATAAGAAAGCTACTGTACGTGAAATTTATGCTTTTATAGAAGGAAAAGATATTTACTACAAAGAAGCAACTAATCCTAAGAAATGGAAACTATCAGTCCGTTACAACTTAACAAAGAATCAATGTTTTGAACGAGTCTACCCCCGGCCTGGTGAAATGTACTGTTGCTGGAAAGTTGTGGATTCTATGAAGATTACTTTAGAACATGGAACATATCTTCTGCTAAACAGCTTCTTCTTACTTAATCCCCATTACAACCAACGCTCACACAGTGCTGTCTCGTACCCAAACCAACAACAGTGCCTACCACAATGTGACCTGCAATGTGGAGGTAACTACAATAGTATGTTGCATAATGTACATGGTCAAAACCTGTGTGCATGGGAAAACAGAGAACCTGTGTACCTGCCTCAGCCCGTGTCCTGGCTACCAAACGCAGAACAACCATATGATGGTGTCACCAACATGTATGTGCCTCAGCATCCCAGGATTGATTCAACGATTGGCAATCCGTGTCTGCATAGCAGCGGCGGCGGACACAGCGGCGGCAGCAGCTGCATATTCCAGCAAGCTCGTTTTTAACTAAAAATAAAAAGGTAAACATTGCTATCCTTACACTATGAGAAAACTATTTCTACTTGACAATAACACTGCATCATGTGCAGCATCACTGGCGCACGCGCTAAAGCCAAACATTTCTTGTCAACTCACACACATTGTAACATGTGTATATATATACATTAGGACAGTTGCCAAAGCAATACATTAACTTTAAATGACACACATGTAAAGATCAGTTAGATAACAGTTATCCCATTGTTGCAAACATTACACATGTATATCCACACACGATCATGTGCAATCAATTGTTTACAATTACACATTGTCTAATGTGAAAGTCGCGTCCATCTGTGACGTGGCTACGTGATCAGGTGACATTGCTCATAACTATGATGAGCTACATGTAGTGGACATTATGATGTGCGCGCGCAATCTCTGTTGCGTGTGTACACGTATTATGTACGCATACAAATAAACGCTCACAACACAATTATTGTTCAACGCTTGTACTTAGAAATTAGCCTCCGGTACCAGTCATCAGTGTGACATGCGTGTCCGGCGGGGTGGGCTGCGCGTGCACAGCGCTAACCGCGATCTGCGTTCTGAGGAGAGAGGGAGAGCTTGCGACGGGAGGGGGCATGTTCGGGTGTTCGCGCTGGCGTCTCCATGACCTCACGCGCCTGGCTTGCCATCATTGGCTGAACCACCGCCGGGGGTGTGGCCATGGCTATGTTGCAAGTTCCACATCATGGCGGTCCCAGTAATTTCTGTGACACGCGCGGCCGGCGGGGGGGGCGGCGCGTGCACAGCGCTAACCGCGATCTGCGGTCTGTGAGAGAGAGAGGGATCTTGCGACGGGAGGGGGCGTGATCGTGGATTTGTGGGGGCGTGCCCATCATGTCACCCGGCTGGTTCGCCCTCATTGGTTGAACTGCCGGTGGGGGCGTGGCCACGCCTCCGTCGCAGGGTTTGAACTCAATTACATAGAGTTGTAAACAACCCTGCAGCACAGCGCGGCTGCACCTTCAGCGTGACGGGGCGTACTGGGCCCAGCCCCATTGAGGGGCGGTGCTTACACGCACAGCGCACAACGCACGCACATACATTACTGGGACCGCAGCCTAAATTTTATCAGTGTGTGGAATCTTGCAGTACAGCGCGGCTGTCACGGGAGACTCCTGTGGTGGGTAGGATCTCGGTGGCCGGAACAGCACGAGCATAGTAAGGGTCACAAGCAGGGGTCCGAGGCAGGCGGCAGGTAGCGAAGTCAGGTACAAGCAGAGGTCCGAGGCAGGCGGCAGGTAGCGAAGTTAGGAAACAAGCAGAGGTCCGAGGCAGGCGGCAGGTAGCGAAGTCAGGTAACAAGCAGAGGTCGGCAACGAGGAGACTGGAACAGGACAGGGGAGCAAGGACAGGTCTGGGGGCAGGGACTGAGAACAGGAACAAATAGGGACAAGCCAGATTACCAGCAAGGGCTTTTACTGTGAACAGACTTCTATAATACAGGTACAGGTACAGAAAACAGATCAGGATCAGAAGCATGTGCATAAGGAGTCTTGACTTCAAGCAAAGGCAAAAGCAACAGACAGGAAGCAAGCTATAAAGGACAGAGACAGGAGCAACAAGAAGACAGACAGACAGAGGAACCCAGAGCCAACAGAAGTAGCAGCACACCCAGTGGACAAAGAAGCTATGGCTAGGCAGGAGGTCTAGGCGACCCTGACATTACTCCCCCTTCTCGAGAGCGTTCTCTGGACGATCCTCCAGGCTCTTCCTGGAGGCCTTGATGAAAAGTGGACTCAAGGTGACCCACCTCTGGTGGTTTGTCAGCGGGCAGAGGGTACTCCACAGGTACATTGTGTGCTGCAAGGAACCTCCGAATGGGTGCGTTCAACCCAAATGCAGGGGCAGAGACATCAGAAACGTGGGCATCAAGGACGGGTGCAGACTTTTCACATGGGTAAGTGGGGACACAGAGTTCACTCTTGGTGGTTTCTTTTTGTGACCAATATATCTCTTTTAGTTTTGGAATCTGGAACTTCCCAATGGATACGTTCAACTCCATTGCAGAGGCATGGACATCAGGAATGTGATCATTAAGGACGGGTGCAGACTTTTCACATGGGTAAGTGGGAACATAGAATTCACGCTCCATGGTCTCCTTTTGTGACTGCCGTTTCGTGGTATCACCTAAAATCTCATTAAGACCAGCTATTTGATTTTTCTGCTCTTGAAGCCATCCTTCTGCACTTCTTTTCACAATCAATGCAGTTGTCAGTTCGGCTTCTTTGGAGTTGAGTCGCGACTCCTTATCTCCCAGCTGACTCAGAGTAAAGCTTTTTTCTTCTTCATTCCTGATCTGTAGCTGCTGGTACTTCTCCCGGGCATTGTCCAGCTCCAGCTGCAGCCGGACCTTATCACGGGCTGTGTGGTCCAATAATTTGCAGGCTCGGCCATTTTGACCTCATAGCGCTGTGTCAGGCCAGCCACTTGACAGACGGACACCTTCTCTCTCTCCTCCATTTTGGCAAGCTGTGTCTTGAGCTCAGCGATCTGCGCCTGCAGCGCTGTGAGTTGCTGAGATGTGTGTTCAGCTGCTAGCTTTAGCTCTTCCTCCAGCGAGGCTCTGGTTATGCTCAGTGTGGCCTTCAGCTCCTCATACTGTTCTTTGGGGACACACTGGGTACTCAAATAATCTTGCAGCATCTTTATTTTGTAGGCAGTCTGGAAACTTTCTTCCTGCAGAACTCGCTGCTTTTCTTCAGCATTCACCCATTTCTCCTTGGTGTCCTGCAGATGTGTACGCAGTTCTCACAGCTGACTCTGCAGCATATTTTCTGCTTGTGTGCGCCGCTCCAGGGAGACACGTTCTTCTTGCAGCACTCTCTCTGCATTCTGCAGTGCTGTCTGCACATCTAACTTTTCCTGGGCCAACTGTTTCTTCTCCTCTCCTAATTTATGGAGTTTCTTATCTCCTTCACTGACTTGGACATAGAGATTCTTGCACTCTTGGATTACAGTTTCAAAACTGATATTTAACCCTTCGAAGATTTCTCTCAATGAACATAGTTCTGTGTTGAAGTGGCAACTCTTCTCCTTAGAGGCTTCCAGCTCTGTAGTAAGCCTGTGAACCTCTTTCTGAGATGCTTCCAGTGCTGCGTCAACTTGAGCCATGAAAGTCTGGTACTGGGCAGAATCAGCGTAGGCCTTCTCCAGCTTACTTGACAAGATCAACCTGTCATTCTCCAACTGATATTTTTCTTTTTCCCAGTCACCCTCTGCTTTTTCCAGCGCTAATTGCATCCTTGACTTTTCTTCTATCAATAGTCTGTTCTCCTCTTCTGATTCATGGAGTCTTTTATCTCCTTCACTGGCTTGGACAGCGAAGTTCTTACTCATTTGGTTTATAGTTTCAAACCTACTATTTAACTCTTCGGAGGCGTCTCTCATCGAACGTATCTCTGTTTTCAAGTAGCATCTCTCCTCCTGATCGACTTCCATCTCTTTTTTGAAGTAACAAATGTCCTCCTGCGAGACTTTAAGCTCTGTATTTAGCCTGTCAATTTCCTTCATAAAACTTTCCAGGAATTCGTTACTTTTAGAAGCGAGGCGCCGATTTTCAGCAGCATCAGCATATGCCTTCTCCAGCTCACCTGACATAACATCCAGGTCACTCTCCAACTGGTGCTTTTCTTTTTCCTGGAGAACACACTTAGCAATTGCTGAGGATAGACAGCTCTGTAGTGCAGAATTAGTTTCTTGCTCCTTATCTAAACGTCCATAAAGACAATCAATCACTTTCTGTGCAGCTTGAAGCGTCTGAGTAGGGGCATCTTTCTTCTCTTCCACTATTCTTGGGATACGTCTGTGAGTTGCCTTAAGCTGCAGCATATCTCTTTCATCAAATGCAGACTCAGAGGTTACATTTTCATTCTTAATTCCTTCTGCATCTTCCACAGTAATGCCTCCCTTCTTTTTCTTCTTCTTCTTTGCTTTGAGAAGTTCTGAAGAATCAGTGGTACTGTGTTCACATTTACTGCTCAAGACTGTTTGAGTTTGAGCCATCATTTCAGACATGGGGAAACCACACTTCCCAAGAAACCAGTAAAGAGGAAATGTGTCTTTAAAACAGAAGCATTAGAATGAACAACAGGAATATTAGACACAGAGAGACACAAGATAGGAAAGCTGACCGTTGAGACTTTAGCATCAGTCACAGAGATTTATAAATGCAAGGAAAAAACATAGACAGAGAAACCTGTAGTTATATCTGAATCTTTAGGCATCAGGCGTAGGGATATCATATAGACAAAGAAAACCTGCAGTTGAATCTGAAACTTTAGATATCAGGCATAGAAATATCATAGACAGCAGGAAACTAATACAGAGAAAACTTGTAGTTAGATCTGAAACTTTTGACATTGGACATAGGAATATCAGACAGAGAACCCTGCAGTCAAATCTGAAACCTTTGATATCAGGCGTAGGGATATCATATGTTGCAGAGAAAAACTTTAGGGGAACTTGCAGGTAAACCTGAAATCTTAGAACCAATCATATGAAAAACTACAGATTGCAGGAAAAATCACAGTATGCAGTAACAAAATAATAGAAGCACTCTTGTCTTTTGAAATGGGTACCCTGTGAACAGCAGTTTTCCAACCAGTGATGCAGAGACAAGCCTATCCAGGAAATGAAAAGTCAGAGTCTAAAAAGGTGGCAACAGGTACTGCAAGGGTTAACCCAGGCACTGCACAATAAGAAAAATCTCAAAGAAAGCTGCAAAAGTCTCTGCAGCAACAGTTCTAGTCTCAGAAAAAATGTTTTTTTCGTTATGAACGCAATAATTCTTGCAGAACACTTAGCAGCAACAAAAAAAAAACCTTTCAAAATCCCAACTTGGATTTCCAAAAAAGAAACGAAAGTACTTATCTTCAACCATGTGGATGTGGTCTGCTGCAGCATGCAGGAAAGGGTGCAGGCAGAAGAAGAATCTGTTCCAGCGAGATCCAGAAGTGGCCTTTGCTTTCTGTCACGGGAGACTCCTGTGGCGGGTAGGATCTCGGTGGCCGGAACACCACGAGCGTAGTAGGGGTCACAAGCAGGGGTCCGAGGCATTCGGCAGGTAGTGAAGTCAGGTACAAGCAGAGGTCCGAGGCAGGCGGCAGGTAGCGAAGTCAGGAAACAAGCAGAGGTCCGAGGCAGGTGGCAGGTAGCGAAGTCAGGTAACAAGCAGAGGTCGGCAACGAGGAGACTGGAACAGGACAGGGGAGCAAGGACAGGTCTGGGGGCAGGGACTGAGAACAGGAACAAATAGGGACAAGCCAGATTACCAGCAAGGGCTTTTACTGTGAACAGACTTCTATAATACAGGTACAGGTACAGAAAACAGATCAGGATCAGAAGCATGTGCATAAGGAGTCTTGACTTCAAGCAAAGGCAAAAGCAACAGACAGGAAGCAAGCTATAAAGGACAGAGACAGGAGCAACAAGAAGACAGACAGAGGAACCCAGAGCCAACAGAAGGCAGCAGCACACCCAGTGGACAAAGAAGCTATGGCTAGGCAGGAGGTCTAGGCGACCCTGACAGCGGCTGTTGAATGTGCGCAGACGGATGTAGTCTGCCATGAGTGACTGGGGGGCAGGTGTTTTCGCGCACAATGCACACAGAGGCGCGCGCTCTGCCAGTCACTGTGACCGCAGCATCACACAACTTATAATGGAAGCATATGTGTACCTTATGCGTTAACATGTACACTCATTAACAGCATATTAAAAAAAGATTCATGAATAGATAATCATTGAGATGCAAAGTTTGAAAAGTATGTCCTTTGTATTTCAGAAATATCACTCTGAGATGGAGTCACAATCAATGAATGTACCTGGCTACACAGAGACAGTTTGCTGATTTGACAAGTGTGTCAGAGTTTGAATGAATGTTACTCTGGTTGCAAACACTGTAATGCTGATTTCCTCAATGACGCTTATTTCTGCTTGTAGTGAATGTAACTTCATCAGTTACATATTAGTGATGTTACATTTACTTATTCATAACATTAGGCAAATTTCTACTCATACTAGCTATATCAATATATGTAACACTTTACTAATAATTGTAATTATGTTTCTGACATTTATAAAATACATTTCATTATGTATATGTTTCCCATATGTTCGACATATAGCATTATCTATAACAAAACTGAGTTGATAATAATTTTCACATCATGTATTTACACAGTTTGTGAAAAGCATTCGAAATGATACATTGAACATTTATATGTTCTTTTTAGCATTATTGTTCATGTAAGTATTATCACAAATTGCATAACATATTAAATCAAATTATTAAAACATTATACATTCACAGGTGATGTAAAAGATCACACATTATGTAGACTTCTTTTTAAAATACATATACTCCCTATAAATTTTCATGCTTGTTAAGATACACGTTCATACTATGTTATTCATCTACAGATATATAAAAATAACATAGAAATTCACTCCTCTCATTATTTTTGTATGTTCATTGAAATTACTTACACTGTTGTTGACAACTAACAATCACCATGATAACACTGTGGATAACACATGTAGAAACGGTTGTAATCTTGCACATGAACATGACATTTTACATGTGAATTAACACACACTGACACATTGTTACACATAACGCTAACAACATGCATACATTAACACACATTACCAGCTAAGTACTCATTCTACAGCCACAACATCATTAATCTATCTTGATGTTAAATAAGAGTGCTGCTGTGCGTGACAAATGTAGAGCAATAAAGACAGCTGTGTGCAATTGAAATTCAAGATTGCAACACATATATGGTCATAAGTAGAAACGGCAAATTGCAATATAGTCAGACCACAAATGTTGTATTATAGTATTATAAACATATGTTCACAGCCTACATAGCCTGCCTTGCAAATATACATGTATATGTATAACAATATTCAAATCATAAACATAGATGTTTGCTTAATTGCATACATACATACATAAATACGCACAACTGAAATGTGTCTACTGTGCAATTAAGGAATTACTCGCTGAATCAGATATATTATTAAACATCATGTGATGATGTTTAAATGAACACAAAATACAAAATTACATTACAATTTGCATAACATTATGATGTTCAAACATGAATCATTGTGAATAATTTCATCTCAATCATTATATAGTAATGTTCAAATGTCAATCATACGTATGTAAAAGTAACATTACATTTTGGTACATGCTCATGAATTATTGTACTAATATTTCATGTAACACAATATTATATATGAGCAATAAGTGTAGCTACACAAAAAAAATATTGACATGCAATTGATGTTCTTCTTCACATGTGACAAGTGTTGTCACACATACACACTCATTGTTGTCCTATATGATTGTTATCAATAATGTGCAATATTTTTGACAGCTACACTAATAAATATTAATAACAATCATATAGGACAGCAAACATTAAATCTAATTTGTAGTTGGACAACATTGTTCATTCATGCATACATGATATACCCAATTTTTTTATATTTGTAAAAAATATTTTATAAAAAAAAAACATACCATATCCAGATGTGCTTGGCCAAAGAACACAGATGTTACATGTGAGGAGGAGACCCAGCACTATCCTAGGATGATAAGAAGGTTACACATGTCATTCAACGACACTTTCCTTACTGTATGTATTAATATTCATATCTACCTTGTTGGTTACCTGAAAAATAAGTGTCAATGACATTCTGACGTGTCTCAACACCACTGGCTGTCTGCTCATTGTCACCTGCAGCATATACGGGAGGGTCTTCTTCAAGCCCCTCCCGTATGTCGCCTTCAAGATTATGACGCAATGCAATATTGTGCAGAATGCAACAACAAATAACTATGTCAGACACCTTCTCAGGCTTATACTGTAATGCACCGCCAGTTTTATCTCAACACCTGAACCGACTTTTCAACAGTCCAACTGTACGCTCGATAACTGACCAAGTGGATGTGTGTGCAACATTATATCGCCCCTCTGCAGGTGCTTGCGGATTAGCCAATGGTGTCAAAAGCCACGGTCGGATCCCGTAACCTGAGTCACCTATAATAGAGCGTGAAAATTAATGTAGACACTATACATTGTAGTCATGTTCTTACTTATATGTTTCATTGACAATTGTGAGTAATGTTGAAGCCAAAATATTTATGACATGATATTTCATGTACCATGTCTGAGATGATAAGTAAACATTCACATATATCATGTGAAAACAAGAGAAAAATATTTCAATAATGATCACTTACACAATCATATTTTTGATATTAAAAATTGGCATTAGGTGACGATAACGATGTATAAAATATGTGAAATCATATATCTCAAGTAACACTTGGATTGATGGGCACTTGTGTTATTGTGTTATTGTGTGTGTGTGTGGGTGTGGGGACATATTAGCAAATATGTATCCAATACACTATTATGCTAAAAAGAATATGGAAAATGCACAATACAGTAGCGACATACTTTATCGCACTAAATGCCGGCGGCATGCCGGGATCTACCCCAGCTGCCGCCAGTAATAACCGCGCGCCGCCGCGTTTCCCACATGCACACCCCCTCCACCTCGCGCGCAATTTACTCTCCTTCCGGACCCCGAGCCCGGCTTCTGCTCTGCCCCTCTGCTTCCCCGCAACCCCGCTTACCTTAATTTCATCTCCAGGGGTGTCGGGGAAGCCTGCGGAAGCCGGGGAAGACGGGGAAGCCGGGCGCGCGTGTGACTGTGACGTCACAGTGCGCCGCCACGCGCCGCGGCTACCCGCTTCCCAGCCGCATACAGCCAGCGGCTTTTGCTCGAATAAGAGCTGCCGCTGCTGTAAGTATGTTTCAGATTATTTGCCAATATGATACAAAGTTCATTTCATAAACAGAATTTTAAATGTGACCACATTAGATATGATGACATATGCATGTTAACACTTCTTAATATGTACTCACCCAACCTTGCCCAAAATACCCATTTTCAAAGGCAAGGAAAACTGATGAGTTTCTCAGGATAGATGAATCATGGCTGGAACCACAGAATCTGGCTACCACATTCATAATCTTCATCGTGGCATCGCATACCACCTGCACATTCAGGGAATGGTAGTGTTTTCTATTACGGTATGCATGCTCACTATGACTAGGCGGGATCAAGGCAACATGGGTGCAATCGATTGCACCCATCACACATGGCATCCCGGCTATGTTATAAAAGCCATTTCTGACTTCCAGCCACTCTGTCTGTTCTCTAGAAAAATGAATATAATTCCTAGCGCATCTAGTCAGTGCACATAGAAACTGGCTAAAGGTCTGCGAGAATGATGACTGCGAGACCCCGCCCACTATGCCCATAGTTGTTTGAAAAGACGCAGAAGCCAAAAAATGTAATGAGCATAGCATTTTAACAAGACCAGAGACTGCACGACCTCTGGCTGTTACACTATCCAAATCTGCTCTTATTTCTTCGTAAAGTGCTAAGATTGCTGCTGAACTCAATCTATACCGATTTATAATCTCCTCCTCCCTCAGCCCATCTAAAAGTATTCTTTCACGGTACACACGTGGACGGGCTACCAACACGTCTCTCCTCTCTCTTCTCCTCCTATCCCTCTCCTGTCCCTCTCCTCTCCCTCTCACATCCTGTCTATTTTGTCCCTCCTGCAAACGAAGCCTCCGCCTTCTCATCATCAAACGTCTCGTTTGCATATCCATGTCAACGTCACAAGGAAGGTTGATTGTTCCTCCTTTAAATACATATGTGATTAGGTCATGTGACTGCATTAAATTAACCTGTTGTCTAAATATATTTGCTTTTTCATGTCATATTACTGTTTAGGAACAATGAGTAACTGTTAATTTGCACATAAAAACATCCTTAGCTAATAATGATACATGTTTGTAACTGACTATGCAACATTGTTTTCAACAAGTTAGCAACACATTAAAAATGCATCCAATTTGTATGTTCACAAGTGTGTGCAAGAAGATTTGAGTACATGAATGTAGAGAAATATATTAAAGCATATTGCCGGAGGAAGGTATTTAGTAAGAATATTTGTGTAATTTCACACACATTTTTGTGCTGGAAACAATATCCGTCAATACAAACAATATGTATAATTTTAATTAATTATTTACAATATCCATATATCATTTGTGATGTCATTGTTATCTGAAGAACAGTAGTAACATGCAAGTGTTGCACTGCATTGTGTCCAATGTATTCCTGGAATGTTAATGAATTGGTTATACAGTACAATTGGTTGTGAACTAGAGAGAGGGCGTGCCTACAAAACATTAACATATTAACAATATGCATTATGTGTGACTTGCAACATGCTTTTCACATTATAAACATTATGAAATAAATGTCAACATTTTGTACACGAGACTTGTTATTATTATAAGGTATTTCAGGTTAATGAAGTATGTCAATTTTTATGTTGACAAACATGATTCATCTTATATGAAGTGTTCCTTTAAGAGACTAGCCAGAGACTTAACATTAGTAATACATTGATTTACTCAGTAACTAATCCTAACAGTAACTACTGATATATTGAAAACATCATAAACGTAACAGGTGACACTATTATGTCAATAAGATGAACTAGTTCATGTAACAAAACATATATTTGTGAAACCCAGTGACTTGGAACGGTGCTATAACAACAGTGATAGTGATCAAAAGTAATATAAATATAAAAGTTTGGTGAATCTGAAAAATTCTCAACCTTCCAGGAAATATGCACTGATTCCCTTACAACAGTTAGGATCCAGGGCAGGAAGGGAGCGATGTCATCAGGAACACCCAGAAAAAAACACATAAATAATCATAGTGTAGTACATAATACAAGTGTGGATCAAACTAGAAAAACTTGGCTCTTGTAGATGACCTACTTACAAAAAGTAAGATAAAAGACAGCAGGTTTGTATAAAGATGAGTCTTTAGGCACCTCAGCTTGAGACCGCAGAACACAGCAGTAACTACTGGTAGCAGGCTGGAGGATGTATTCACGGAGGCTTCAACTCCCAATCAGGCATATGCAATCATACAAAGATGGAAGGAAACCATAGTGTTTTACCAGATAACACCAAACTTTATCAAAGAAACGTGTAAGACATGTACTCACAATGTATTGAATGAGCACAATCACATAGGGGTTTTCTTTAGGCAGTAGGTATAACGGCTCGGCAGATGAAAAGTCCTCCACTCCACTCACTATCCCTCCTCGAGGGTGCCCCCTCGTCCGGTGTCAGATGGATGGCGTCTGTCGTCACTTCCTGGCCTGGGGGTGACGACTTCCGGTAGGAGCGGGTAGATCGAAGGGTGAGAGGATCGCCGGACCGCAACTGTGCTCCGGGGATGAAGCAGATAGTCAGACTGCCAGACTGCGATGCAGCTGTACTCTGCTAGCTTGCTTGGCTCAACGCGTTTCACTGCATACCGCAGCTTCCTCAGGAGAAATGATTACGTCCCCTAATGGGTGTTATTTAAATAGCATACTCAATTAAGGCAATAATTAAAAACACACTCAATTAATTAATAAATTACACACAGATTCTACCAAAAAGGGTACATAATCACTGTGGTCCAAAAATACGACGCATAAAATACATAAATATGTTTATTTACTCTATTTTAAGAGGATCAAGGTAATAAAATGTTAAAAAGTATACAATAATAAAATAATAATAAAATTCAATTAATAGGGAGTCAGTGGAGAGAGATTCATGTGGGAGAGAAAGAGACATGGGTTAATCATGGGAACAAAGATCAGGAATCATGGAATCAGACAACAGCATAATTATAAAATATATAAAATATAGATTAAATTAATAATATAATACTGACATGTATCAAGGCGAAAAGTGCAATTACAGTGACTAAAGGAAAGGTGCAATCTCAAAGTCTACATTAAGACCATTAGGTGTGAGTGTATTGAGTTTATGTACCCAGTACATCTCTCTTTTGCTTAAATCTAATTTTCTATCCCGTCCTCTCCAATGCTGTACAACATGTTCTATAGCGGTAAATTTTAACCCTACTGTATTGGAGTTATGGAATATAGAGAAATGCTTAGAGATATTATGTGTCTGGACACTGCGTCTAATATTACTTAGATGTTCTAAGATGCGTGTCTTGATAGCTCTTGTTGTCTTTCCCACATATTGTAGCCCACAGGGGCATTCAAGGAGGTAAATTATGTGGTTTGAATTACAATTCATGTACTGTTTTATTTTGTATTCCTCATTTCTATTGTTACACTTAAATCCCTTTTTATCTTGTTGTTTATATTCGCAGGCTTTGCAGGAACTACAACCGTAGAACCCTTCCAATTTCTGGAGCCATCCGTTCCTATTTGTCTCTAATTTTTTTATTGTACTGGGAGCTATCCCTTCAAATTTCTCGCTTTTTTGAAGATTACCTTGGGGTGTTTTGGCATTTCATCCTTCAGAATTGGATCATTCAGCAGAACATGCCAGTGTTTGTTTATTATTTTCTTAATATTGTTTGATTCTTTATTAAAAGAGGTTAAAAATGCTGTGTCGAAGTTTGTATTTATAGTCTTATCTTTATTTTTTGGTACTATTAGGTCCTTTCTATTCAAACAATTGGCTTTTTCAAATGCTACGTCCAGAAGGTCTGTCCTATAATGTTTTTCTACAAAGCGTTCCTTTAGTATATTGCACTGATCACTAAACACTGCTGTATCGGTGCAATTTCTACGCATCCTTCTGAACTGATTGTATGGGACATTGTCCATCCAGAGATTCTGGTAACAGCTTGTGCGCAGAATATAGTTATTGCTGTCAACTTCCTTAAAGTAAGACCTAGTTTTTAAAATACCATTCTCTATGTAAATATTTAAATCTAGATAATTGAGAGAGGTTTTACTTGTTACAGAGGTAAATTGTAAGTTATACTTATTCGTATTTATACTTGATAAAAAGGAGTCTAAACTCTCCTGGCTGCCTCGCCAAATCAAAATAACATCATCGATGTAGCGCCGCCATAGGACAAGGTCCGCCCCCAGAACGCCACCGGGCCAAATGTGGTGTTCCTCCCAGAGTCCCATAAAGAGATTGGCGTAACTGGGAGCAAACCTCGTACCCATGGCGGTGCCACATCTCTGAATGTAAAAATCATTTTCAAACCAAAAATAGTTTTTATCAAGTATAAAGCATATTCCATCGAGAATGAATTGAACTTGCTGTTCTTTCATATCTGGATCTTGTTTAAGAAAGAAATTCACTGCTTCACATCCTAGATTCTTTTCTATTGATGTGTATTGAGACGCAACATCTATAGTGGCCATAATATACTCATTATTCCAGGTAAAGCTCTCCAACAGGTGTAACACATCTGTAGTATCTTTCAGATATGATTTAAGGGTTTTAACATGACTTTGTAGGAAGGTGTCAATATAGGCTGACAGATTCGATGTCAGTGAGTTAATTCCGGAGATAATCGGTCTCCCGGGAGGTTGTTTCATACATTTGTGGACTTTAGGCAGTATATAAAATATCGGTAATTGGGGATATTCATTAAATAAAAATTTATATTCGTTCTCGTTCAGTATGCCTGATTCCTTGCCTCGTTCTAGGAGCACTTTTAGATCATTTGTGAAAGTTTTAGTTGGGTTGTTTTTTAGAATTTCATAAGTCTTTTTATCTCCTAAGAGGCGGTGGGCTTCTTTTAGGTAGTCATCTCTATTCTGGATGACTACCCCCCCTCCCTTATCGGCCTGTTTGATGACTATGTTGGTATTATTTGTTATTTCTTCTAAGGCAGACCTCTCTTCTTTATTCATATTGTTCCTGATTTTGGATTTATTACTCTTTGAGAGCTCCTCAAAGCCTTTGACAATCAGATTATAAAAGACCTCTATGTGATTGCCCTTACAATAGGCAGGGTTGAAGGTGGATTTATTCCTTAGTGTCGTGTGCTTGAATGTTTCACTTTCTTTCTCAATTATTGGGTTGAGATTAAACGTTCTTGACTCAATATTCTTGCTTAGAAAAAACCTTTTTAACTACCTCACAATTAAGTGTCATTTCTAAGGGTTTGTCATTTGGGGTAATGACTCCCCTCTTCTGTCTCTAAGAGGGGAGTGAATGGGTTTTTTGTTTCCCAAATGCTTATATCAAGAAAATCACTAGTCCCTATAGCTCCAATAGGGGAGCGGGATCTACTGGCTTTAGCATATTTAGCAGAATCATATCTCTCTCTCTCTCTCTCTCTTTCTATCCTCTCTGTCTTTTCTTAATTCTCTTTCTCTTTTTAATTCTTTTTCTTTTTGATATTCTCTCTCTTTTCTTTCTCTCTCTTTATCTTTTTCCGTGAATACATCCTCCAGCCTGCTACCAGTAGTTACTGCTGTGTTCTGCGGTCTCAAGCTGAGGTGCCTAAAGACTCATCTTTATACAAACCTGCTGTCTTTTATCTTACTTTTTGTAAGTAGGTCATCTACAAGAGCCAAGTTTTTCTAGTTTGATCCACACTTGTATTATGTACTACACTATGATTATTTATGTGTTTTTTTCTGGGTGTTCCTGATGACATCGCTCCCTTCCTGCCCTGGATCCTAACATAACATATATTTGTCAGGAATCGGCGTTCTGCTCGCTTCCCACACAGAGCACTCCCTCTTCGCAGGGAGGCCCTGGACACACAAAACAATCCTGCCTAAGGCTAAGGTCCCGTTGCACGCGTCCGCACGGCTGGCTTGCTTGCCGGCGGCGCGTGCAACTCGCTGTACCGCGATCTGCGGTCTACAGGAAACTTCAGTAGTAGCGGGGGGCGTGGCCAAACGGGTCGGGGGGGTGCGGCCATGACGTGAGGGGGCGCGGCCATGACGTGGGGGGCCGGAGCGGGAGGTGGGCGGGAGTGGGAGGATTGACAGGGAGGGGGGGGCGTGGCTTGAGCGGAGGGACCCGCTACTCTTCCCCCCTTCCTCCCTCCACGGGCTGCCACGGGCTGCAGGTAAGTAAAAAAAACACACACACGCAGGCACTCATACATACATACATACACACACACACACACACAGACAGGCACTCACGCACTCATACACACACACACACACACACACACACACACACACACACACACACACACACACACACACACACACACACACACACACACACACACACACACACACACACACACACACACACAGAGACAGGCACGCACGCACTCAGGCACACACATACACACACACACACACAGACAGGCACGCACGCACTCAGACACACACACAGACAGGCACTCACGCTGCTTTCACTCCACACTCCTCCCTGCTCCCCGAAGCCTCTCCTCCTCCCGCAGCCTCCCCTCCCCATTGGCTCACAGCCACACCACGTGACGCGTCGAAGCTAGGAAACACCATTCTCTTGTGTCTCCTAGCGGCTGACGCGCCACAGCGTGTAGTTAGCTGTGCCGCCAGGGGGGACCGGGACCGGCTCGCGAGGATTCCCCTGCTGGTGGGGAACTCGCTACATTGCCGCCCGCGCCAACGAGCGCAGCGGGTCCCAGGCCTTACCGGCCTCCACGGCTCCTCGCCCCTGCCACCGTCGCGGGATCACTCCCCTCGGCGATTCCTCTGCTCAGCGCCGGGCACGCCCACGCCCTCCTGCACGCACACCTACGCGCACGCCAGCCCCAGACGTTATGTGCATGCATTCCCAGCTTACAGAGCACACGCCTAACAGAGCACTTTTAACCACTGCTCCTGCAGTGAGGCGTTGCCCCCAAGCATCACACAGTTCCATGCAAATCAAGGATTACACTCAGCTGGGCTGTAACACCTCCCTCCTATCAGGGAAGACTCCTTGCAGTCCTCCAGGCCTGCCCCCTTTTCCCATTGGCCTGCCCAGCTTTATTATGCCTGTGATTCCCATCACTTGTCGCTCGACATAGTCTCTGTATGGAAGTACTTCTGGATTCTCTCAGTGTTTTCACAGGTTCTGACGCGGCTTGTACGACTACCCCCTCTGGCTCTCGATCTTGGCACCCCTTGGACAACGCTCACTCTGGTAACCCCTTGAACACGGCTTGGACTTCGACCTATCTCCACTCTCCACTCCCTGACCTCGGCAAGGCATTCATCACTCTATCTCTACAACCGGTACCGGCAAGTATTGTCTACCTTACTACACCTGGCCTGGCAACGCTTCATACCACACTCCGGACACGCTCCCTTTGCTGCGGGTGCGTGTATTACCACTTCCCCCTTCAGCTCAGGGGATGGGTCTGGTCTGCGGGCAGCACCGGCGTAACAATATTTCAAAGACCACAGAAGCAATAATACAAACTAATATGTCTTAGCTCCATTGACTGCATGCTAACAAAATATATTTCAACAAGGTTTTTTTTTCTAAGTGCCGATCCGCCGCTCATCAGCAGCCTCTCACCATCAACTTGCCTACTTTTTGTGGCGTGCTGGATTCGGCAATAAAACGCCATTCTAGAGTGGTGAATAGCGGCGCAAAGCTACTCGCCACTACTAGAATTGAGCGTGGCGGAAAAAATGTCTATTTGAGGCGAAACGTGCCTTCTCGCCTCGCAGATGGCGGAAAAAAAACCCACCAAACATATTGGCGTTTTTTTTTATTCTCGCCACGTTTTTGCCCCTTACTGAATAGGGGTAGGCATTTTTGGCGTGAAACGGACGAGAAGTGCCTTTCCGCCGCTTACAGCATGACCCCCTTAATGAACTCTTGCTTAAAATCCCCGAGATTGAATAGAGTGTGGGAAATACGCTACCTGTCTTTCTAACTATCGACCTGTCTCCCTCCTGCCTTTTGCCTCTAAACTCCTTGAATGTCTTGTATTCTCTCGCTTGCTCCTTTTTCTCAACACTTATTCTCTCCTAGACCCTCTACAATCTGGCTTCCGCACTGCTCACTCCACGAAAACAGCCCTCACTAAAATAACTGACGACCTCCATGCTGCCAAAGACAGAGGTCATTACACTCTGCTCATATTACTCGGCCTCTCTGCAGCATTTGACACCGTGGACCACTCTCTTCTCCTTCACATTCTCCATACTCTTGGTATTCGGAACAAAGCTCTATCCTGGATCTCATCCTACCTCTCCCATCGTACTTTCAGTGTCTCTTCTGCTAACACCTCCTCCTCCTCTATTGATCTCTCTGTGGGGGTACCCCAGGGCTCTGTCCTGGGACCTCTTCTCTTTTCTCTGTACACACTTTCTCTAGGTGACCTAATAACATCTTTTGGGTTTAATTATCACCTCTATGCTGACGACACACAAATATACTTTTCAACATCCGACATTACACCTGCTGTACAAACCAAAGTTTCTGAATGCCTCTCTGCTATATCATCCTGGATGGCCCTCCGCTGCCTTAAACTCAACATGTCTAAAACAGAGCTCCTCATACTTCCTCCCAAACCTGGCCCTACTACCTCCTTCCACATTACTGTTGGAACTACGATCATTCAAGCAGTAGCCCAAGCACGCTGCCTAGGGGTCAGACTCGACTCCTCTCTCACATTCGCCCCTCAAATTCAAAACATTTCTAAAACCTGTCGCATTTTCCACCGCAATATAACTAAGATACGCCCTTTCCTCTGTTGCTCGATTGCTAAAACTCTGACTCAGGCCCTCATTCTCTCCCGTCTTGATTACTGTAACCGCCTGCTGTCCGGCCTTCCTGCCTCTCACCAGTCTTCCCTACAATCTATCCTAAACGCTGCTGCCAGAATCATTCTACTCTTTCCTAGATCTGTCTCAGCATCTCCCCTCCTGAAATCCCTCTCCTGGCTTCCGATCAAATCCCGCATCTCACACTCCATTCTTCTCCTCACTTTTAAAGCTTTACACTCTTCTGCCCCTCCTTACATCTCAGCCCTAATTTCTCGCTATGCACCATCCAGACTTTTGTGTTTTTCTCAAGGATGTCTTCTTTCTACCCCCTTTGTATCTAAAGCCCTCTCCCGCCTTAAACCTTTTTCACTGACTGCCCCACACCTCTGTAATGCCCTTCCCCTCAGTACCCGACTAGCACCCTCTCTATCCACCTTTAAGACCCAACTTAAGACACACTTGCTTAAAGAAGCATATGAATAGCACTGTGGATATTCTGAACACATGATACATAAAGCTTGGCCCACTGCAGACGCACTTATCAGAACTCCCTCCTACTGTCTCTGTACGTTCTCCCTACCTACCAATTAGACTGTAAGCTCCTCGGGGCAGGGACTCCTCTTCCTTAATGTTACTTTTATGTCTAAAGCACTTATTCCCATGATCTGTTATTTATATTATCTGTTATTTATTTGATTACCACATGTTTTACTGCTGTGAAGCGCTATGTACATTAATGGCGCTATATAAATAAAGACATACAATACAATACAAATAGTATCAGGGATTATTTCAAGGAGAACGCCGGCAGTATCACTTCACAATCTACCCTTTGGGAGGCCCATAAGGCAACTCTGAGAGGAGTACTCATCGGGCTAGCAAGCAGGCGCAAAACGGAGAAGGAACAGAAAATTAATCAATTACAAACTGAATTATCCGTCCTGTCCTCCTTACATAAAGATAAGAAACAAGCAGCATCGTTAAAGACACTGCTAGACACCAAAACCAAGCTAAATTTGCTGCTGGCCTCCCGAGCTGAGGGAGCTGTCTTGGACAAAGCGGAAATTTTATGAGAAGGCGAACAAGCCGGATACTTACCTTGCCAGGAAACGAAATTCTAGAGCCCAAAATGTCCACATTCAGGTGATTAGAAACGAAAGGGGTGATCTCACATCAGACCCCAAACTCATAGTAGCTGAATTCAAAATGTACTATGAAAAACTTTACGATGGGGCTAAAGTCACTCAGGGCCCAAACACTAGTAAACACCTGAAGACATTTCTTGAAGAGGCTAAACTACCTAGCTTAAGCAGAGAGGAAAGGGAGGCGCTACAGGAAGACTTCTCGATGGAGGAGCAGTCACTTAAGGCATCTAAAGCCCCAGGCTCGGACGGCTTCTATAATCTCTACTATAAAAAATTTAGGAAAATTTTGGCCCCCCAGCTACTAAAACTATATAACGCATTTTTGGAGGGTGCACCTATCCAGGGCCCAATGCTGCAAGCGTCCATATCGGTTATCCATAAGCAAGGGAAGGACCCAGCAGATTATAGAAGTTACAGACCCATTTCCCTCATTAATTCTGATACTAAGATATTTTCCAAATTATTGGCTAACCGTCTTAATCGGGTTATGCCTAAACTGGTCCACCCAGATCAAGTAGGGTTCATATGTGGTAGACAGGCATCAGACAATACCAGACGGATCATAGATCTAATCGATTTGGCACAGAGGAAAAATATCCCATCTCTGGTATTGAGTCTGGACGCCGAAAAAGCTTTTGATAGAGTAGACTGGCCCTATATGAAAGCGACGCTTGAGCAGATGGGCTTTGGAGAGAGAATGATGGGCACCATTCTGGCTCTGTTTCGGGGTCCGACGGCGAGAGTCAAGCATCAGGGCTTCCCGTCTGAGGAATTCCCGATAATGAGTGGCACCAGACAGGGATGCCCCCTGTCTCCGCTCCTCTTTGCACTTTGCATTGAGCCCTTAACAGCGCATATCCGACTTAGCCCCAACATAGCAGGAATTCAGATAGAAGAACAGTCACATAAAGTGGCCATGTATGCAGATGATGTTATTTTAACGTTGTCACTGCCCCTTACCTCTCTGCCAAATGTCTTTAGCCTTCTAGGGGTATTCAATAAATTATCCGGTTTCAAAATTAACCAAACGAAATCAGAAGCCCTAAATTTAAATTTGCCTAAGCCCACAGCAAAACTACTAGAGATAAATTTCAACTTCAAATGGCAAGCCACCCAGATTAAATACCTAGGGGTCAATATTACAAGGAACTATAGAGACCTGTACAAGGCAAATTACCCAAGACTAATCAGGACCCTGAAGGAGGATCTCAAAAGATGATCAGGGAGCGGAATATCCTGGATACTGTACCGACACACTTTATTCGAGCAAATACCCAGTATGTACCTGGCAGATACCTGGAATGCGCCGCTCCTCACCTCTGACAAGCCCTGTTGCGTTTGCCTTCCCAGCCTGGGTTCATGCCTGGCTGACGGGCGGCTGATCTGTTAAATGATAATGATTAGGATTTAATAGGCTGCAATGCTTCGCGTGTCTACCAGATGGCATAAATTCATGAATTGTAATGCAGTATATATATATATATATATACTGTGCAGTATTGCAGCCAGTGGGAATAAAATGCTTCAATCCCTGCCTCTAAAATACCTCAATGCACTCGGGCAGGAAACAGTCACAAACCTCAATTCACCCGGGTATACCCGAATTCGTGGGACTAGCCGAGCTCGAATAAAGTGTGTCGCCAGTGTAGGTAGAATCCAGAGTGTCAAAATGAATTTTCTCCCTAGAATTTTGTACTTATTTCAACAACTACCCATACAGTTGGTGAGAGACGACATCCTCCGTCTGCAGTCCTCTATGATGAAATTTATCTGGGGTAATAAAACTGCACGTATAAAATTAAGTACGTTAGTCCGACCCACGATTAGAGGGGAGCTGGGGGTACCCTGCATGTTCTCATACTTCAGAGTGGCCCAATTGTCCCAAATTACTCTCTGGCATACTCACCCTAGCCTACGGCGATGGGGAGAACTGGAGAAGGCTTGCTGCACACCAGTAGAGCTGCAGGACATAATTTGGCTTCCGAAAAAAGTGTTCAATAACATCAGTGAACCGCTTTCCGTGCTGGGCAGCTCGTTGCGGTATGGGAGAGCAGCAGATATAAATATGCTCTTACAGAGCAGCACTCCTTGTTGACCCCGTTCTTGGGGAACCCTGATTTCGCTCCTGATCTGTTGAGTAAGGACTTCACAATTTGGAAACAGAAAGGCCTTACGAGGCTGTTACATCTGGAGCAGCTATGTACCAGAGGGACAGGTACAAAGGGACTTATCTCTGGAATTTACAAAGAGGTGGTATCTTCTGCCATAGACGAGGACATCAAACTGAATTACAGGACTAGATGAGAGGAAGACTTAGGGGAGACATTAGAGGACGAGGACTGGGACACTATAGTTCTGGCAGCGGCAAAGAGCTCTATCTGTACCACATTAAAGGAGAAGGCATATAAAGTCCTCATGAGGTGGTATCTTACCCCGAAAAGATTGGCTAAGTTTGTCAAGGACTACCCCCCCTTGTGCCCAAAACAATGTGGGGAGCAGGCAGACTTGTTGCATATACTGTGGGGTTGCACCAAGGTGGCCCCGATTTGGGAAGACATTAGAAGTTGGCTGCAGACCTTGCTCGGCCGCGAGGTCCCTTTGGACCCCTGGCTGCTCCTGTTGGGCAGGTGCACCAGGGGCTTAAACAGATCTGACCATAAATTGATTGTACATTTTGCCACGGCGAAATCGCAGCATTGTGGAAGCAACCAGAAGTACCCAACATCCCAAAAATTCGGAACCGTATCTGGTACGTTTGCCGGATGGAACAGCTTACGAGTATGGTAAATGATACCGGCACAAACTTCCTCAAAGTGTGGGCTCCATGGCTGGCTCAAACAGACATCCCAGGGATAGATGCCACTACCATACTGCTTTGATAATAAGAAATGCATTCTCCTTGGATGGACCAGAACTGACAATAAGTAGCACAAGACCGGTAGGGCCGACCACAAACGGGACGGCGCATGGACTAAAGAAGCAAATACACACCCGTGCGGATCCCACACAAGTAGGACCAGAGAAACAGACACCTTGAAAGAGAATCTCAAGACTGCAGCCCCCCCCCCCCCTCTTGTTGTAAGTCGGTTTGTCTGTACCTCTCCCCAGTTTGTACAGTTATTATAGATGTTACCTAAACCGAGTGCTGTGGATTCTGATTTCCCAGACAATGGGTTGAAAGATTGTTATATGCATGTATCAAGTGCTTAATAAAAACTTTTGTTGAAAAAAAAAAAATAGATATAAGATTAGAACTTTTATTAATTGTCATACAAGTTTCGTTGTATATGTAATTATGTGTGGTTGCAACAAAAAGTATGTTGGTAGAACTATTAGATCATTGAACACCAGAATTCCACAGGGTGGGATGGACAACTTCTGATTCTTTGGTGTTGAACATATACCCATTAATGTCAGAGGTGGGAATAGACTTAATTGTCTCAACAGAAGAGAAATGCACTGGATATTCTCTTTAAATACTCTTTACCCTTATGGATTAAATATAGAATGGGAACTCAAACATTTCCTTCAGGAATAAAGATGGATGGGGAGGTGGGGGGGGATGGGGAGGTGGGGGGGTGGGGGATGGGGAGGTGAAGGGGGAGGGGAGGTGGGGGGGATGGGGAGTTGAAGGGGGGGAGGTGAAGTGGGGGGTGGAGGGAGGGTTGAGGTTTGAGGGGGAGTGGGGGGATGGTTTAAGGGGGAGTGGTGGTGTGGTGCAGGGGAACACATGTATTGTCATAAAATATGTATCCGCCGCCCATCCGGCCGCTTGGTCCCCCGATGGCTGGGGCCTCTCCCCCCGCAGGTTTGTCTCCCGATGGCTGGGGCCTCTCCCCCCCAGGTTTGTCCCCCGATGGCTCAGCCGGCCGACGGAGGCGTGTGCACGCGGCGGCAGGAAGCGCCATGTGTGTTCCTGGCCTGAGGCGGGAGGCTATGGGGGTGAGGTAGGGGGGACATAGTTTATTCGTAGAACAAAGAAGCAAAAGGCGCACTACCAGGGAGTCAGGTGGTGACATAATAATATCCATTTATTTCAGAACATATCTGATAAAAAACATCACCCCAGGGGGGGCAACAAGCAACCTCCTACGCGTTTCGGATGGGTTGGTCCTTTATCAAGGAGTGATAAAGTGATCAACACTCCTTGATAAAGGACCTACCCATCCGAAACGCGTAGGAGGTTGCTTGTTGCCCCCCTTGGGGTGATGTTTTTTATCAGATATGTTCTGAAATAAATGGATTTTATTATTTCACCACCTGACTCCCTGGCAGTGCGCCTTTTGCTTCTTTGTTCTATGTGTATCTGGATTACCTCCATGGCTGGCACGCCACAGTGGACCCCTAGAGACAGCAGAAGTGGGTAAGAAGTGGGTATATCTTTATGTTTGACCATTATAGTTGAGTACTCTAACTTGGACTGCACAAGCTACCATGAGGATATAATTCTACATATTGTTATGAGTGACTCACAAGCCATTTCATTTAAACCCACACTGCTATATTGGGGTCCATGAAGATTTGTACTTAATGATTTAGTTGTCACAAGATTGGAGCACCCCTTGACTCTCTATTCTGGGACATAATTTATTGATTAATGGGCGCTCCCCCGGCGTCCGCTCCCCCACTTGCTCCCGGGCGGTTGAGGCGGGACGCGCCTGGCGCAGGGGTGTGAGGTGGTGGTCCGGCGCCAGGTATGTGAGGCGGGAGGCACAGGGGTGTTCGGCGGCAGTGGTATGAGGCGGCAGGGGTGTTTGGCGGCAGGGTCTGAGGCGGCAGGGTTGTGAGGCGAGAGGCGCAAGGGTGTTTGGAGGCAGGGGTATGAGGCGCAGGGGTGTTTGGGGGCAGGGGTATGAGGCCGGAGGCGCAGGGGTGTGAGGCGGCAGGGGTGTGAGGCAGAGTTTTTTACTGACTTACCTGGGCGGGAGGTGGCGGCCGTGGCTGGTGCACGTCGTGTGGTAGGCAGTCATGGAGAGGAGCACGCTGTGTGAGGGTGGTGTGTGTGTGTAAGAGTGGGTCAGACTGTTAGACCACACCGGCCAATGAGAGCCGTGGGGGACGGGCGTGCTGAGGGACCAATCAGATTGGCCCGAGGCGGCGTGACGGACCAACGGACCAATCTGATTAGATCTGTGGGGGAGGAGGGGGGAGGGGGGTAAGGGCAAGGGGTGGAGGCAAGGAGGAGGATAATGCTGGAGGGGTTGATAATCAGTTTTCCACTTTATCTAATCAAAGAATAGACACAATGAAATAAAATAAAATGAAATAAAGTAAACACAAGGACTACACTGACACTTGATGGCAAATAAAATGGCCCAGCCTCAGCCGCTCGGTACACTCCTGCACGGTCTCCTCCTCCGTTCTTGTTCCCACTGGCGCGTCCGGCAGCGGAACCGGAAGAGGGGATCTACACCGGATGTCCTGTAGTGTGCTGGGTCCCTCTCTCAATGAGCTCCGGCAGGGAATAACCTGACGAAGCTTATTGCGAAACGCGTTGTTCCCTGCCGGAGCTCATTGTGTCTCATTTTAATTCATTGTGTCATAGATTGTTTTATACTTTTTATGGTTCACCACATGTTTGCATTTTATATGCTTATGTCTCCACTGTATACCCATTAAAGACCTGTTTTATTGTTGTTAACCCTTGTTGGCATACACTCCTTTTGGTCATCTGGGAAACGGGGAGAGGAGACACTCACACACTACACCCATCGGGGGATAATTCTGCTGAGACAACCCAGACACCATCCATACAGGACATCACCCTCTGAGGACAAGGACTCACATCAGGCCGTGTGAGTTTTATGTTATTGAGACTCCAGCATTTGAGTCTGTAATAAATCCACTACAGTCAGCGTTGAGGGAGAGACACCACACAAGCCCGTGTGAGTCACTGAATCCATAATTTTATGTATTCTTTGATTAGATAAAGTGGAAAACTGATTATCAACCCCTCCAGCATTATCCTCCTCCTTGCCTCCACCCCTTGCCCTTACCCCCCTCCCCCCTCCCCCACCCCCCCCTCCTCCCCCACAGATCTAATACACTGAGATTATAATTCATTTTATCCATATCCTTTTATTCCATTCGGTTCCATCGACATCGGGAGGCCCATGAGGTTTGCGCTGACCATCTTCACACCACAACTGCCACGCTAAGAAGGAGACGGGATTCCCTTCTCCGAAGTCAAGCAGCAACTAGGAAATCATAAAAAAAAGGGCCAGTATATATTTTTATATACTCTTTTATACTGCGTACACAATCACATATCTATATTCCAATTTATTTGAATAGCTAAGGCGTTGCAGCATTTTTTCCGCCACAAATCCTAGGGAGCGCCCCAGTTCAAACAACCTCCGGACCAATCTGATTGCCCAGAAGCACAGCTAACATACAACGTTTAAAAAAAAAAAAAAAAATATATATATATATATATATATAAATATAGTATACGGAAACAGATGGCACTCACATAAGCAGGTAAATGGGGTGCTGTCTCTTCCTTGCTGCGTGGTCCTGGATCTAATGGTCTGCCTGGTAAGGAGCTCTGTGTATATATATATATATATATATATATATATATATATATATATATATATACAAGTAAGGTCTGCGCTCGTGTGTGAATAGCCAGAAATATAGAAAATCTAAATATAGACTAATAATGGATAATGATTATATAAAAAAAATATAATAATATTAATAATTATAATAATATAATATATCCTTATAAAATGAAATTAATATACCAATAGTGCATAATGGATGTCTAATAAAAACAGCTAAAAAATACAATTTAAACAAAAAAATGTGTGTGGTGCAGTGAACTTTCCTTGATCTGCTCAATGCAGATAGTCCTATGGAGTCCAACAAATAAGTCCAATGATTGGGGAATAACAGTAGCAAAATTAGGACCGACAGGCAGCTTCTTTAAAAGGGCACAACCACTTCCCTCTCCACCTGCATAGAAAGATAAAAGAAAAAAAGAAGCGCCAAATCCTAGTGCATTACTGTGCAAAAATCGATATATTTAATTCCCAAAAATCTCAATAAAAATGAACTCACAAACATAAAACAATTAAAAGCATTGTATGAGATATACTCATGCTCCTAGGACCAGGAAACGCTGCTTTGCTGCTGTAATCCCTCCGTGACTCCACTGGAACAGAATGCTGCCTCCGTTGTTCACTGCCTGCAGGAACTGACGTATCAGGCACTCCGCGATGGTCTCTCACCGGGTACACACCACCAGTTGATCTTTGGTTCCCACCGGGGACGGTAGATGCCGCGGACCAGCGGATGACGTCACGGGAATCGTGCTGGATACCGGACCGGTATAGATTCAAAGCAGTTCGATAGTAAGCGTTGGTGAAAGTCCACTGCACACCTTCCCTACGCGTTTCGTCAGATTAACTGACTTCTTCAGGAAGGTCCCATTGGGAGGACCGAAACGTTGGCGGCCCTGTGTCACGTAATACACTTTTTTGATATCAACATTGCAGTGTGCTGTCTTCTTTTGGCTATCAGGATCCGCTGGTCACCATATGTCTATATATATATATATATACACACACACACACACACACACACACACACACACACACACACACACACACACACACACACACACACACACACACACACACACACACACACACACACACACACACACACACACACACACACACACACACACACACACACACACACACATACAGTGTTCGACAAACCTATACATTTGCACGCCCCGGGCGAGTGGATTTAACATCGTGGCGAGCTCCTATTGGCCCAAGCAGCACACGTGTGGTACTAGGTGGCGAGTAGATTTTTTTTGTTCGGCGAGTAGATTTTTTGGTGATTTGTCGACCACTGTGTGTATATATATATATATGGAATTTATTACCATCCCCTGGTTTCTGTCACTATATATATGGTGATACATTCCATATATAGGGCTCCCAGGATACCGAAAAGCTTCTATCCTGTTTAGGCTGGAAAGTGCAGCCTCAGAATGCATGCACTCCATCCCACAGTTTGGCAAGTGCTGGAACTGAGGGATGAGGGATCCAGACCAGAGTTTGTCTGCTGCCTGATTTCTGTCACCTGTCCTGCTAGATAGAAATCAGATATTTAAGGCTGATTTCCTGGTTCCTCTTCCCTCTTCCCAAGAGACTGGAGGCAGGAAGACTGCTGGAAGCAGAGAGGGGAAAAGCCTCTCCCCAAACAGGTTAAATCTTTCTGTTCTTTTCTCAAATTGAAAAGTTCCTTATTTTTGTTTGTTGGAAGCGGGCAAGCCGCCCCAACCCCAGTCAGGGTGAACCTCGGTTAAGTTATTGCTCATATGATCAGGGTTTTGTTTTGCTTGTGTTTTGCTTTTGTTTTCAGTGTGTCAGTCTCAGTGCCTGGGACTGAATAAGCCAGGCAGTAGCCTGTTTAAAGGAACAGCACGTTACGCCTCATCATTTAACCTACCCTAAAAGACCGTGTTCTAGCAGTCCCGGACAGACGGCGGAGCCCCGGAGTAAGCCGTTTGTCACATATGGTGGAGAATGCGGGCAGAACACTAAAAGGTCTGCGGGTAAAAGAACTTTAAGGAAAAAAAAAAAAAGTTTTTTTTCCCAAACAAGATGGAAGACTTGGTGAGTGCGTTGGTACGCAATGTCGCTGCCCAGAAAGAGAAGAATGCAGCCCTGCAAGAGGCGAATGCAACCTAGCAACAGATGAATGCAACCCAGCAACAGCTGCTAATAGCCCAGCAAGAGACTAATGCAATCCAGCAACAGACGAATGCAGCCCTGCAAAACGCGAATGCAACCCAGCAACAGACGAATGCAGCCCTGCAAAACGCGAATGCAACCCAGCAAGAGACAAACCGCTTGCTGAGATAGGAGCAACAACGGTTCGCCCAGGGCATACAGCAGGAACTCGAGGTCCTGAGAGAGGCTATCATTAAGACTCCACTGGCAGAGGCAGCCCAGTCCCGAAAATGACCAGGGCAAGCCACTACCTTCAGAAGATGGGGCCCTCGGGTGATGTTAAAACCTATCTTCTCACTTTTGAACGCACGGCACAGAGAGAGGGTTGGCCAGAAGCTGAGTGGGCCAGTCTAATTGCACCCTTCTTAAGCGGCGAACCAAAGAAGGCTTACTTTGATCTAAAGCCAGCCGAAGCTAACGTCTATGCAAAGTTGAAGTTCGAGATCCTCGCCCGCCTCGGGGTAACCACGGCTGTTCGCGCCCAAAGGTTCCATGCATGGTCCTTCACGTTGGATAAAGCCACCCGATCCCAGATGTATGACCTCATTCACCTCGCTCGGAAGTGGCTAAAACCCGAGATCAACTCAGCAAGCCACATCGTGGAATGGTTGGTCATGGACCAGTTCTTGAGGAAAATTCCCTCTGCCCTACGCCGTTGGATCAGTCAGAGTGACCCCCACAATGCAGACGAGCTGGTGGCCCTCGTTGAAAGGTACAATGCAGCAGAAGAGCACCTGCAACCCACAGTCATGGAGCATCCCCACTACCCAAGGTTCCAGGACTCTTCCAGAGACGGTAAAAGGGTACCAGGGGTAAGGGGGGCTGAAGAGCGGCGACCACCTTCACACAGCACCAGCAACAGTGGCTCGCATACTAAGGGCAACAGCCCACATGGAGAGCCGAAAAAGGGCTTCTAGTGGGACACAGACTATGTACCTAAATGTGTAAATTGTCATGAGAGGGGCCACACCGCGAACGTATGCCCACTAAATATTGAACCAATGCAATGCAACAGCATTGAACCTTATTCGTTGTGGTCTCAATGTATGGGCCCTAGCCCAGAGAACCCCTTGAATAACCATCTCTATGCATTTGTAAAGGTAAATGGTAAGAGGGTTCGGGCACTACTTGACTCTGGGAGTATGGTTACACTAGTGTCCGAATACCTGTTGCCCATTGGGAAAAAACAGGTAAACAGTTCACAAAGAGTGGCAATTTGTTGTATACATGGGGATAATCACGAATATTCCACTGTTGATGTTCTTATTGAAACAGAGTTTGGTTCTTTAGATTTCAAAGTGGGTATAGTAGCCAAACTGGCACATGATGTGTTAATAGGGACCGACTTTCCCCATTTTCTAAAAATGTGGTCCTCCTCTCAGAATAGCGCCCACAGTTCAATAGCGGACCATAAAGAAGTAACAGAAGAAACAAATCCTTTCCCTTTTTCAGAAATGGAGGTTGACGAAGGCCCAAATAAAAAGGGGAAAGAGGAAAAGTGCTGTAAAATTCCCTTTCCCATGGCCACTTTGGTAGGGAATACCCCAAATCAAGATGTTGAACAGGCGCTTACCACCCCAGAACAGGGTAAGACCTTCGCTGACCTAGAGGTCAGTCCTGGGAGTTTTAAGAAGGCCCAGTGCGAAGACCCCACATTAGCAGAAGCAAGGGGGAATATACGGGACCAGAATAGTACTGCTGGCCAACCAGATAGGTCACTTGCTTACCCCTACTTCGAGGTAGAAAATGACCTAGTATATCGGGTTGATAGGAGGAAATCCATTATAACTAAACAATTGTTAGTACCACGGACATTCCGTAATGTAGTCCTCGCACATATATGCATATCCAGTTAAAATCAACCCCACACTGATGAGACCCATAAAGGTCGAAACAGCTGTCTGTGGGTGGTTTTCTGGGTATGCACCTTAACCCTGGCTGTGCTCAAAGCTGTGACCATGCAGCAAGCTTAAGCCTATAGGGAACCATGTTAAAAATGGTTTTTGAGGCAAAAAGTGACACTGTGTGCTCATTTGCATGCCATTTCCCAGAATCCCTTGCTGCAGTGGAAGTGCTGTATGCTGGGTGATAATGGGGAAAGGCGGGGTTGCAGACCTGCCTAAGACATGCAGATGAGCATACAGTTGTATTTGCATATTTGCTTTCCTGTGGAGGGTTTTTGTCACTTTTTTTACTCACCATAACTTAACTCAGTATTATATATATATATATATATATATATATATATATATATATATATATATATATATATATATATATATATATATATATATATATGTAGCCCTTGTACCCCTGGGGTATAGTATCTACTGATGCTGCTGTCACCTGTGAGGCTAACAAGAGGCCTGAGCAGCACCTCCACTGATGAGGGATCCCAACTTGGTGGGAGTGTTCCCTTATCAGAACCAACATACTGTATGCAGTAACCACACGCAGTTGGATAAAACAGTATTTACTTAGCATAATAATAATAACCTCTGCATAACGTTTCCTACATAAACAGCATGACATTCCCCTGCATGAATATCATCACATCACCCCACACATGTAAATGGTTGCACCACTTTAGTGTCAGTCTTTATATCACCCTAGTCCTTGGTGTACCAATGTGCCAGGTCACTTAACCTCTTAGTATCCACCAGCTATAGATTGGAGTGTGTGTGAGGGACAGCGCTTCCCTGTGTTGGGGCCCGTTGGTGCACTTTAATATAATACCTTCCTGGTTATGGTCCTAACCAGGAGAATCCTTGAGGAGTCTGCAATATCGCAACGTGATCCCACTTAGCACTGCACTGCTCTCTGCAGAAATGAATGCACACGCTGACTCCACAAGGGAGGGATTCACAGCCGGATTATCCCTTTGCAAACAGTCTCTGTTATGCAATCAGAGTCTCTTCCTGCTACACACTGTGCTGACAGTCAGACTCTGTCCTGCAATCTCTTTCTCACTAGAAGTACAGTACAGTGAAGGGTTCCCTGTCTTAAGGCCGTTCCCTACACAATACAGTTACTTCTCTACAGTGACTCAGGGAATTACCTGGGCCCTGGGGTTTAACATTCTGGCCTAATCCTTGGAGCACTGCTCTTTGGATTTAACCTGCAGCTTCAGGCTCCTGGTCTTCACTGGCTGCTTCCTGTTCCAGCATGCATTAGTCTTTCCTGCTATTCAGCAGAATCCTGCAGCCATACTGGCTCCCTGGTGTCAGGTGGTGTCACTGCCCCTGAGCATCATGGGGATTGTAGTTCTATCTGCAGCTTTTAACATAGGGAGCCTCATGCGCTCCCTCTAATGGCTGCCGCTCTGCAGCTTGCACTCGTGCGCCCCCCTGAAATTGCCGCCTCGGAGTTAACCTGCTCATGTGCAACCTCTAATGGTAAGGAGAGGGGGAAAACCGGGAGCATGGGGAGACCGAAGGGTACTTGGCTACATCCTCCCCCTGGTGAAAACATCAACGTCCCCGCTTGAACCAAAACAGGCATACAACGTTATATAATAAAAATGAAGGTTTCAGGGTACAATTTACGATCACTTTAAACAAGATTGTACATTTCAAAAAACATATTTATAACTGAGGCTAGCTTGGCTTTAGCTTGCTGCTGAGACTCATAGTGAGGTGCCCCTAATGAATCATAAGCCACTCTAGTGGGAGGGCGTCTCACTCGCTGACTCCTGCGCATCTCAGTCTCCATTTCTTCATCTTGAGAGAGACCATCGTAGGCTTGAGGCCTAGACTCTCTGGCAAAGGGTGAACCAGTTTGGGAAAAATCTCTTTGTAATTGAACATTGTCTCCTTGAGGCACAAAACTCGGAGTGGTAGGATCTAACGGTTGGTTACTTGGTGAATTTCCTGATGAAGGTACTTGAATAACAGGCCCATTACCCGTTGCTCCTTCGGGAGGTGCCCGCCAACCTCTGTTGGATGCTCCCTCCAAAGGATCTTGAATCGTTTCATCTGTGGATCCTTAATTCTCGGTAGACTCTTCAGGCTCACTGTCGTCTACTACTGTTTCTGTTTCGGGTTCACTTTCTCCCAGTTGTGGGATAGGTAACAAGTGGTTTCGGTGCCAGACCTTTACCCTGCCATTCACATCATGTATGCGATAGACCGGGAGGCCCGGCATTTGGGACTCTAATTGGAAAGGTCCCTCTCTCCAGCGATCAGCTAACTTGTGCTTGCCGGGAATCCATAAGTTGTGTAAGAGAACTGCGTCTCCCGGTTGGAGCTCTCGATAGCGTACTTTGTAGTCGTACCTCCTTTTGATTTTGGCATTCAATCTAGCGGTGGCTCCTTCGGCTAACTGATAGGCACGGTGCAGACTGTCCTGGAGTCGCTGCACATATCGATAATGAGCCATATTGGGTACCCCATCGGTAGATACCCGTAGGCGGATGTCGATTGGCAGTGTGGCTTCTCTCCCGAACATCATGAAGTATGGGGTGTACCCTGTGGATTCGTGCCTAGTGAAATTGTAAGCATGTACCAAGGCCTCCACATGTTTACTCCATTCTCCTTTTTGGAAATCTTTCAGAGTGCCTAGCATGTCCAGCAATGTCCGATTAAATCTTTCAGGGAGTGCATCTCCCTCTGGATGGTAGGGAGTAGTCCTTGACTTCTGAATATTCAACAGTGCTAGCAACTCTTTGATCAGCTTGCTCTCGAAATCCCGTCCCTGGTCTGAGTGCATCCTGCTGGGCAGACCATAATGCACAAAATACTTCTCCCACAGCACTTTAGCCACTGTGGTAGCCTTCTGGTCCTTTGTGCGAGAGGCTTGAGCGTATCGAGTGTAGTGATCTGTCACTACTAGCACATTTCCTATACCCTTTGAATCTGGCTCTATGCACAAAAAGTCCATACAAACTAAATCCATAGGCCCGGAGCTTTTGAGATGGCCCATTGGGGCAGCACAGGTGGGAAGTGTCTTCCTATGAATGCACCGGAGACATTTCCTGCAGTGTAGTTCAATTGACTCCCGCATTCTAGGCCAGAAGAATCGGTCTCGCACTAAACCCAAGGTCTTATGCACCCCCAAATGTCCATGATCATCATGTAGTGATCTTAAAACGAGACCTTGCATACGCCGGGGTAGAAATAGTTGTCGACGGTCAGGATGATTGTGGAATTGAACAACCCTATAGAGTAGGCCGTTATCCATCTTAAACTTATCCCATTCTCTCATGAGGAGGCTCACATCATCGGGAGGAGCCCGTTGCACCAGTGAAGAGTCATTTTTGTGTAGAGCCTCTCGGACAGCATTAGCCGCAGGATCATGTGTCTGTGCTAATACCAGTTCCTTCACCGTGAAAATAACATCTTGGGTTAGACCCATGCCATCGAGGTGGCAGTAAGCTTCTGGAAGGGCTTGAGGTCGACATCCTAAAGAATCCGCTACTTGTAGCTCGGAGAATGCCACTCGATCGTTTACAATAGCAGCAGTGGAACACATAGCTCTCATTCCTGGCCCTGGAATTTCTTCCCAAGGACCATCGTCGGCGGTCTCACCCAGTCCTGATCTCCTAGATAGAGCATCGGCCCCTATATTGAGAGGTCCAGGCTTATATTTCAAAGAAAACTGGTAATTGGCGAAGGTGGCCAACCATCTATAACCGGTCGCATCTAACTTGGCCGTGGTTTGTACATAGGTCAGCGGATTGTTGTCTGTTCGGACCTCGAAGGTGACCCCATATAGGTAGTCATGTAGTTTGTCAGATATGGCCCTTTTTTTTTTTTTTTTTTTTTTTTAACTTGTCATTTTTATTGGTTTTACACGTATGTTACAGCCATAATACATTGCCGGATCAAAATTGTGTCATGCATTTTCAAGATCTGATCTGAATAACGTCTGTGGTACATTCAATTACAGTAGCATTTTGACCGTGAATATTAAAAATAATAAATAACTAAAGAGAAAAGGGGACGGTAGGGAGGAGGGGATGGGGGGGGAGGGGTGGGGGGGAATGCCGGACTGCCATGATACCATACCGAGTCTTCGGGGTCATTCTGCTATCAATAATTGCCTAGGATGTAACTATTCTCCGCTGGATCCTATGGGTTTTGTATGTGATTGAGCCTTTCCGGAACTCCTGTCTGTTACTGCATTATAGGAGAACGCATTTTAATATTATGAAAGCAATATTGTGGATCTTACTACCCCTGGGATGTCTGTCTGTGCCAACCATGGTGACCAGACTTTTAGAAAATTATCGCCAGAGTCGTTAACTAAATTTGTTAACTTCTCCATCTGGCAGACGAACCAAATTTTGTTTCGAATCTTGGAAATTGAAGGAATTTCACGTTGCTTCCATATAGCTGCGATCTCGCACCTCGCTGCTGTTGCAAAGCGAGCAATAAGTTTAAGGTCTGCTTTTGAGATTCCCCTATGGGCTCTACCCAATAAGAAGAGCCCTGGGTCGAATGGAATTTTGAGGCCCAAAATCCTCTCAAGCCAATCTCTGATTGTATGCCATAACGGGGCCAGTCAAGGGCAGGACCACAGCATATGTAACAGATTCGCCGTTTCTCCTCATTGTCGAGGGCACAGTGGGGAGATCCCTTTGGAAAATTTCGATAATTTGAGTGGGGTCAGATACCACCTCATCAGGACTTTATATGCGTTCTCCTTCAATGTTGTACATATTGAGCTCTTGGCAGCTGCCGTTGCTATCTGAGTCCATGAATCTTCATCTATAGTTTCACCGAGATCTGCTTCCCATTTTAACATGTATCCTAATTTTTGCGTGACTGCGATGTGAGTCCCTTAGTTGTGTTCTCTTTGAGACAGAGCTTTTCAAATATTGTCAACGGGGGATGTGGGCTAGTTTTGTTATAGAATGCTCTGATCTGGAAGTACCTAAAAAATTCGGAGTGCAGGATCTTTTTATCTGTCCTAATTTGGTCAAATGTTATAATTTTGTCTCTTCCGTCCAGATCTTTAAGTCTTGAGATATGATTGTGTTTCCATATTATAAAGTTTGCACTATCTAGACCTGGAGCAAAGTGTGGATTCCCCCATAGGGGCGTCATCAATTTATTTTTGGTGGTAAGGCCACATTTGAGTTTTACAGCATCCCAGATTGCTAGTGAATTGGTCATTGAGGATAGCGGCAGTTGTATAGCTTTTAATCTCGCTATTTTTGGGGTCCACATCAGGTGGCTCAGCTCCAATGGGGAGCAGGCCATGCTCTCGACTGCTACCCACCTTTTCGAATTGGGGTTTATCTGCCATTGAGAGATTTGACATAATTGGGCTGCTCTGTAGTATGATACCAAGCAAGGTACTGCCAGGCCACCTTCTGTCGGTTGTTTCAGTAATGTTTGTTTGTTAATTCGTGCCTTCTTACCCCCCATATAAATTTGGATAAGGTGGCTTGTAACTTGCTAATTTCTGTCATATTCAGGGGGACTGGGAGTGTTTGGAAAAGGTACAAAATGCGTGGGAGTAGATTCATCTTTATACTGTATATTTTGCCTATCCATGATATATTAAATTTTGACCAGCGCCTTAAATCTTCTCTCAGGGTTCGAATGAGCTTGGGGTAGTTAGCTTTGTATAATTCCTGGTAAGTACGGGAAATAAAGACCCCTAGATATTTGATCGCTTTGTTTTGCCACCGGAAGTTAAAATTAAGTGATATAAGCTTTTCTTCAGCTTTCGGGACCGTGATGTTTAAGGCCTCTGATTTCGTTTGGTTGATCTTGAACCCTGATATTTTGTTAAATTTGTCCAGCAAGCTGAAGAGATTGGGGAGAGAGGTGAGGGGCTTGGACAAAATCATAAGGACATCGTCCGCATATAGGGCCATTTTGTGAATTTGAGTTTCGATTTCAATCCCTGAAATATCCGGGTTATCCCTTATTTGGGCCACGAGGGGCTCCATACACATGTCAAAGAGCAGGGGGGATAAGGGGCAACCCTGTCTTGTTCCTCTTCTGATCTTGAAGGGATCCGAGGGGAACTCTTGGTGAATAACTCTAGCTGTTGGGCCTGCGTAGAGTGCCATTATGGCTGTGATTAAGTGACTATCGAATCCAAATGCTCTAAGCGTATCTTTCAAATATGCCCAGTCGATCCTATCAAACGCCTTTTCGGCATCTAAACTTAACACCATAACTTTTACTTTGTTGGAATTGCCTATTTGTAACAGATCGATGATTCGTCGGATGTTATCGTCCGCTTGTCTATCTTTAACAAAGCCGACCTGATCTGGGTGTATTAGTCTAGGTAGGATCTGACTTAAACGGTTGGCAATTAATTTAGCATATATTTTGATATCTGTATTGATGAGTGAAATGGGCCTATAACTCTTACAATCTAGGGGATCTTTTCCTGGTTTATGGATTATTGATATCGACGCTTGGAGCATATGTTCGGGGAAGGGGCTGCCCGCCAGAACTGTGTTGAATACTTTGAGCATGTAGGGGGCTAATATTTCACTATATTTTTTATAATATAAGCCTGAAAAGCCGTCTGGCCCTGGTGCCTTTGACGCCTTCAGGTTACTAATGACTAGGGAAATCTCTTCTAAAGTAAAATCTCTGCCCAAGACCTCTCTCTCCTCTGCCGTCAGTTTCGTTAGGTTAGAGTTGGCGAGAAAATTTCTCCGTGCTCTATCTGTTTGAGCATTATGCGCTATTTTATCTCCATTATAGACATTTTCGTAGTACATTTTGAATTCTTCTACAATGACTTTAGGGTTACCTGAAATGAAGCCTGATTTATTCCTAATAGCTTGGATGTTATAGTTTGGAGTTTTGTATCTTAATTTGTTCGCAAGCATAGTATCTGGCTTGTTCGCTTTATCAAAAAACATCCTCTTTGACCAATTCAATGAAGTGTCAGCCTGGGAGGTTAACAACAGATTGAGCTCGATTTTTACATCTTTCAGTTTTTTAAGGATGCTGGGGTTGTTGGTTTGTTTATGATCATTTGAAAGCTGCTTTAATTTAGATTGTAATAATCGGATCTTGGCCGTTCTAATTTTTTTCTTTCTGGAGGCTAAGCCAATGAGGACCCCTCTCAGGGTCGCCTTATGGGCCTCCCATAGGGAAAGCTGAGAGTCCACCGAGCCTGTGTTGTTCTCAAAATATTGCTTTATTTCTTCTGCAATTAATTGAGAGAATCCTGGGTCTTTCAGGAAGGATTTGTTCAGTTTCCAATTTGCTCCCGGTCTATCTAGAGTTAATTGTGTGCATCTCAGCTCTATAGATGCGTTATCTGACAATGAAATATCATGGATCCCAGTATGGGAGATCTTTGGAACCAGTCTGCTAGAGATAAAGAAGTAGTCGATTCTGCTATATGTTGAGTGTGGGTGTGAAAAGAAGGTGTAGAGGGTGCTGTTTCCGCCATATATCTAATAGGTGATTCTTTTTTAAACCCTTACGCAGGGCATTTGGTATAGCCTTGGGATAACGCTGTGCTGGACCCGATCTATCAAGTTTAGGATTAAGAGCGATGTTGAAGTCACCCGCTACGACTAGTGGTCCTTGGGCGACTGTATGTAGCTTATTGAAGAAGGTTGTGAAAAATTGTGGGTCCTGACTATTGGGAGCATATAACGTTGCTAATGTAAGTATTTGGCCATTGATAGAACCTATCAAGATTAGGTATCTGCCCTCCTTGTCTTTGAAAGTTTTCTCCATTTGGAATGGGCACTTATTATGAAAGATGATTGCTACCCCTTGCTTTTTTTTGGTAGAGGATGAGGTATAGAATTGCCTGAAGTGCTTGTCAAGGTGTTTCGGTGTACTCTTAGCGCTAAAGTGTGTTTCTTGGACTAGAATAATATCAGCCGCCTTCTTTGATAATCCGCGCACGCTACCTTTCTCTTATTCGGGCTGTTCAGGCCTTTTACATTGTGGGACAAGATAATCAACCCCATGACGAGGTGATTTGGAGAACTAGTATAAGTGATATGTGTGGGTTGTGGTGTGGTGTGGTGCCTTGTACCTTCACATCCAATGTCTTTGGTTTGGAGAAGTCTCTGGCATGGGCATCAACACCAGGCGGGCATCGCGGCAATCCAGAGGGAAGGAAGGGGGGCGGAAAGGAGACAAAAAACAACAACAAAAACAACTGCAGAGATCCAATTAAGGTCATAGACCTCTGTGGATCTCTTGCCTTTGGGAGATCAAATTGTAAACAATTATCTGCACTCATTGTACTGCTGCCCAAGCTTTTCTGGGCATGCTCCTCCCGAAGGACTTTGTGGTATGTCCTGGATTAGTTAGTCAGGGCATACCTTGTCGGCCACACAGCAGTAGCTAGGGAAGGGGGAGTCCCCCCCTTCGACTCTTTTAAGAAAAATAACCAGTGCAAACTGTGTACTTTTTAACATTGAAATGAGTAAACTTTTAACCACTCTGTATGGGATAGGGGAAACCTTGGATTAGTTGGGTAAACAATTATTAACTTTCTTGGCTGCAGTGACGCCATCTTGTTGACTACTCAGCTAATATGTGGGGAGATTTAGGCTACGGGGGCCCCGGTGGTGAACCACATAAGCATACATTAACAGGGTGGGTGTCAACAGGAGGGAGGGTAGACCCTAGAGTATGCATCACTGTCTCTCTCTTCCGGTTGTCTCGATCTGTTTGCGCCCAATATATAACTAGTATAATAATATGTGGACATGAGGATGTCACTATCCTATGCCTCTCGTAGATTACCTAACCGCCACCCAACCCCTCCCCCCCCCCCCACCCCTCCCCCCCAACCCCCAAGAAATAACAATACGATCCCTTAGATTATGAACTCGTCAGTGTCCACATCCCCGCAGAGGACAGTGGGAGTCCCCCCTCGTTCTCTGGGGCCGGCCCCTGCTGCGCACCCCTGCGCCGGTGTCATTCTGCGTCGTCGGGCACAGCTCTTTGCAGGGTGGGGGTAGCGGGGCGCGCAGACGGGAGAAGGAGGCAAGGGGCGGCCACGTTACTTGTGGTGGTAGGTCCCGCCAATCGGGCTCTGCGCCGGGAGCAGAGGGAGCCATCCATGTCTGTTCCGCTCCGTGCTGTAGTGCTGACAGGAACACCAAGATGGCCGCCGTATGTGGTGCTGTGTAGAGTTGTCCCACGAGGACACCAAGATGGCCGCCACTCTGAGCCAGAAGATTGAAGAACCCAACTTTATTGTTAACTTTCGTGAACAAACGCACAGTCCGGTGGTGTTGCCCTTTTAAGGCTTAATTGGTCTTTGACGGACATCAATTAAGGGACTTATCCTGCGATTTGCTGCGCTGGCGTGTCACTCTGTTCCAGCCCGGCTCGGGGGAGGACGCTTCTGCATCGTTCAGGTCAGTGGTTTTTTCTTTTAGGCCCAGCTTCAGCAGGAACCAGTCTTGGTCTTCTGGGTTACGCAGGGTATGTGCTGTGCCATTCTTTAGGACCAGGAGACCGAAGGGAAAGACCCAACGGTACTTAATGCCCTTGTCTCTCAGGAGCCTGGTAACCGGGGTAAAAGTCTTATGTTTGAGCAGGGTGGTTAGCGAAAGGTCCTGAAAAATCAGGAGCTTGATCCCCTCAAACTCCACAGAGCCCGTGGCTCTAGCAATTTGGCACACTGCCTCCTTTATTCTGAAGAAATTCAGGCGTGCAATAATATCCATTGGGGGGTCATTTGGCTGAGGTTTTGACCTGAGGGCCCGATGACACCTTTCTAGGTGAAGATCTGCCTCTGGCCTATCTGGGAACAGGCTCGTCAGCCATTTTGTAATGAACTCCTCAGGGTCTGCAATTTCTTCAGGGACCCCCCTCACCCTGATGTTATTCCGGCGGTCCCGGTTCTCCGCGTCTTCTTGTTTATTGGCAAGTTCATTAATTTGTGCCTGTAGGTTGGATGTAGTTTTCTCGTTTTTGCGGACTGATTTTATGGTAGCATCCAGCCGCGTTTCTATCTCGTCCGTTCTGGCGCCAATTCCGTTAATGTCCCTGCGGAGGTCAGAGAGTTCTGTGTGCATATATGCTTTAAGTTCATAACACAATTCTCTCATGATTTTTCGGGTCATCGCCTCTGTTTTCCGGGGTTCTGATCGTTCCTCCATATTTAAATCTTCATCCGACTCTGATCCTACACGCGGCGATGAGGGTCCCGCTCTCTGTGTGCGCACCGGATCAGACTTATTGAAATAAGTCGTGTGTACGGCCGTGGCTTTGCCTGATTTTGGTTTGGTTTGCATCTCCCTAGTTTCCGATTTGTAGATATCTACTTTTTAAAGTGTTTCCACTGTTTTTTTTGCGCTTTATTAGCTGTTAATATGTCGAAGGGGAAGGAGCTCTCCACTCACGCATCCATTCCCTTAGCCTTCGCGCATGCGCCCTCCCCTTCAGAACATTTTTAATGGGGCAAAGTCATTCAATTTTGTCATGGACTGCGGTGCCAATTGTTTGTATGCGAGCCACTTTAGTAAAACTGCAATTTGATATACAGGCGTTATGTGGACATTATCAGGTGGCAAAGGCATGTATAGCTACTTTTGAGTGCTGCAATTATGCTACAGCAGCACCTTGGTTGGTATCAGGCTGTTTTTTTATTTTTATTTTTTGAGTTTATTTAATTATTTTCCTGGGGAAGCTGTACCTTTAATGCAGAAGGATGGTGGCCATTTTGGATCCGGCTGGATGCACGGAGCAAGACAGCAGCTCAGCTCAGTCTCCCTCCTCACAGCTGGGGTGGAGGGGGGTGCAGGAAGGTAGAAGGTGGTGCAGGAAGGTGGGAGGGGGATGCAGGACGGTGGGAGGGGGATGCAGGAAGGTGGGAGGGGGGTGTAGGAAGGTGGGAGGGGGGTGCAGGAAGGCAAGTTCAGATGGACCCGCCGGCAGGGGCGATGGCAAGCCCAGTGCGCAGCTCCCTTTCTGTCACAGGGCAATGGCAGCCAATTTAGATGCCACACAGCGGAACCAGAGCCCTGCAATACCACATGTCCCACCGACCGTCTCAGCCCTCAGATGGGAGTTAGGTCTGTATGCTCCAGTGGTGCTGATTGCCGGAGGCCCGGCAGGAGGGGCAAATAATAGCCCGCGATTACCAGGGGGTCTCTGCAGTCTCCGCTCCCTCGGTTTCAAGCGCGGAACGGCGCCATGTTGTTTTGGCGGGCCTGGCTCTCCCTGCAGAGTATAATCACCTACCCCTGCTTTTCAAGGCTCTTATTCTCCTGGTTGGGTCACCTGCTCTGCTCCGACTTATATCCTGTTTAGGGGGGTTGTTTTGTGGGCTTTTTTGCTGTATAATGTCACTTTATTTTGCACTGAGGCACGGAGCTCGTGTTCCTCACGTCTGCCCTGCTCCGTGGTTAGCCACGCCCCCCAGATATGGCCCATTTGAGGGCGAGGAACTCCAATTTGTGAACTGGATAGCTATTTTCACTGGGAGTCAAACTTCTACTTGCATATGCCACAGGACGAAGTCCAGTGGGGTACTTCTTGTGTAGCACAGCTCCCAATCCGTTGAGGCTGGCATCCACGTGCAGAATGTAAGGCTTCTCCGGGTCAGCATAGGCTAGAACGGGAGCCTCTGTTAGACAATTCTACAGCCCCTTAAATGCTTCTTCACAAGCGGACGTCCACCGATTCCCTAAGGGGGTCCTTGGGGTGGTCTTATTCTGCTTGGGTTCCTCTGGATAGACCTTCAGCAGATTGTTCAGCACAGCCGCCTTCTTGGAGTATCCGTCCACAAACCGTCTGTAGTATCCACAGAACCCGAGAAATGACCTCAGCTCCATCACATTCTCTGGTCTTGGCCAATTCACCACCGCCTCCACCTTGGCCGGGTCGGTGGCCACTCCATCTGCAGACACTATATGACCCACATAAGTGACCGATGTTTGACAGAAGCGGCACTTATCCAAGGAGAGCTTCAGGCCTTCTTTCCCTAAGCGATCCAGCACTTTCATCAGCCTAGTCTCATGTTCTTCAAGTGTGGTTCCGAACACAATTATGTCGTCTAGGTAGACCAGACACTCACGAGGACACATATCTCCAATCGTCTTCTCCATAAGCCGTTGGAAAGTGGCCGGAGCACCGCAGATACCTTGGGGCATCTGGGTGAACTGATAAAATCCCAGAGGACAGGCGAACGCCGTCTTCTCTTGATCAGCTGGGCTCATTGGAACCTGGTAATACCTAGATCAAAGGTCCAACACGCTAAACCACTGGCTTCCGGACAGTGCGCTGAGTATCTCCTCTATTCGTGGTAGCGTGTATTGGTCAGGCACAGTACGTCTGTTCAATGTTCTGTAGTCCACGCACAATCGAACAGACCCATTTTTCTTTCGTACCACCACAATCGGTGAGGCATAGGGACTTCGAGATTCAGTCACTATATCGGCCGTTTCCATCTCGTTCAGGACACCATGCACATCCTCCACATCTCTGGGAGCTATACGGTGAGACCTTTCCCTAAACGGCGTGTTATCATTCAGACGAATCGTGTGCTGAGTGCTTCTGCTGCATCCCACGTCCATCTCACTAGTAGAGAACACATCTCGTCTCTCTCTCAACTGAGCACATAGCTTCTCGTTCCATTCTTCCTCCAGGGGAGACTCTCCGAAGTCGAATTGTAGTGCCTCGGGCTCTTCTCCCACATGGGCAGTGTGAACGGTCACTGTGTCGTCCACAGAATCCACAGGATAAATTCTACCCAGCCTTTGTCCTACTTCAAGCGGCACGGTATGTAGAGACATGTTCTGGATAGACACGGTAATCTTCCTGGGGACATTAGATGGCCAATCCCGTACTTCAGGTATCGTTCGGTATCCCCAATGACTCTCAGACTCGGGAAGAGTCTCCAGCGAAAAGTATCTGTCGTTTTCGTGCCGATTGGGGTACTTGATCAGCGCGGTCACACGCCTCACTCCCCATGGTGGAATCTCCAATAACCCTCGCTCTTGATTAAAGATTTCACCATACTCTTCTTCATACGCCACCCTATAGCATTCTTCCCGTAGGCCAGGGGCTATATTCAGGGATGACAATGGTAGCTCGCCGGCTTCCTGCAGGAATGAGCGAATCACCGACCTCACAATATCTGCATTCATGCCCAATATGATGGGGACACTGGGATGTTCTCGAGCCTCCGGGCAGACCAAGGCTTCCACCAGCATGGGATGTGACTTGTTAGTGTTCAACTGCAAGATATCCAGCTTGACCGCCACTATTCCGTCTATGGGGTAATCATCTTTACTCAGTCCCCACAACTTCATCTTTTCGGCTGACTGCAAAGGAAGATGGCTGAGGTGCTGGTCGTAGAATGGACGGTAGATGATGGTCACTTGTGACCCAGTGTCCAGAAGTGCTGAAGAGTAGATCCCGTCCACGACGACTCTTATTACAGCGGTGGGCCCTGTAGGCAGTAGGCATCTGGTGGGCAGTAGGCATCTGGTTGGGGCGTCTCCTCTATGGGAGGCCTCCCCGACTCTTCGGCAACATCCTCGGGTATGGGTGATAAGGACGAGATTGCCTACCGCAATGTTACGGTGTAGGTCTGGGCCTTAGTGGGCCTCTTGGGGTGCGAACAGCTCCTTGCAACATGGCCCTTCTCGCCACAGTTGAAGCAACAGAAGTCTGGGCGGGGACCCGGACTGTCAGGTGACCTGGGAGCGGACCCAGGCACCTCCGGGGTGGCCATATCCTTACCGCTCTTGCTTCCCTTTGCTTTGGGCACTGTTGCTTCCTTGGTCTCATCCTTGCGAGGGTCTTTGGCCTTCTTGGGCGTATGCAACCTAGTATAGGCCTCATGACTCCACCTCATACAGTAGGTCTTCTAGAGTAGGGTTAAACATAGTTCATAGGATGAGGCATTGGCGGGAACTTGTCCTACAGCAAGGGTTTGTGAGGGCGGGACTTGCCTTTTTACCGCCCAAATGTACACCTCTTGGCGGGAAGGTAACGTGTAACCTAACGACATTTTTACTGAGTTCGGGCACCCCAGGTCTGAATCTCAGCAGCACCTCCAAATGTAGCCCTTGTACCCCTGGGGTACGGTATCTACTGATGCTGCTGTCACCTGTGAGGCTAACAAGAGGCCTGAGCCTCCACCACTGGGAGCCTGGGGTATACTTACACTGGGTGCAGCGCCTCCACTGATGAGGGATCCCAACTTGGTGGGAGTGTTCCCTTATCAGAACCAACATATGCAGTAACCACACGCTGTTGCATAAAACAGTATTTACTTAGCATAATAATAATAACCTCTGCATAACATTTCCTACATAAATAGCATGACACTCCCCTGCATGAATATCATCACATCACCCCACACATGTAAATGGTTGCACCACGTTAGTGTCAGTCTTTATATCACCCTAGTCCTTGGTGTACCAATGTGCCAGGTCACTTAACCTCTTAGTATCCACCAGCTATAGATTGGAGTGTGTGTGAGGGACAGTGCTTCCCTGTGTTGGGGCCCATTGGTGCACTTTAATATAATACCTTCCTGGTTATGGTCCTAATCAGGAGAATCCTTGGGGAGTCTGCAATACCGCAACGTGATCCCACATAGCACTGCACTGCTCTCTGCAGAAATGAATGCACACGCTGACTCCACAGGGGAGGGATTCCCAGTCGGATTATCCCTTTGCAAACAGTCTCTGTTATGCAATCAGATTCTCTTCCTGCTACACACTGTGCTGACAGTCAGGCTCTGTCCTGCAATCTCTTTCTCACTAGAAGTACAGTGAAGGGGTCCCTGTCTTAAGGCCATTCCCTAGAAAATACAGTTACTTCTCTACAGTGACTAAGGGAATTACCTGGGCCCTGGGGTTTAACATTCTGGCCTAATCCTTGGAGCACTGCTCTTTGGATTTAACCTGCAGCTTCAGGCTCCTGGTCTTCACTGGCTGCTTCCTGTTCCAGCATGCAATAGTCTTTCCTGCTATTCAGCAGAATCCTGCAGCCCTACTGGCTCCCTGGTGTCAGGTGGTGTCACTGCCCCTGAGCATCATGGGGATTGTACAGAGGCGACCAACTTTATTCTAACTCGGCTAGTTCCGCAAATTTGGGTATATCCCGGTGATGTTCGGTTTTGTACCGTTTTCGGCCGGAATGTATAGCGTTATTTTCCCGGCTGTGATTTAAGCATTTTATTCCCGCTGGCTGCAATACTGCAATGCCGTGTAAAAACACATGGGGGCGTTTGCGAGCTGTTGTCTTTAAAGCCGTCCCCTATAACCCCTAACATACAGTACTGTACATTTTTATTCATAGTGTACATGTGCAGGGGGTCTCCGGAGCTGAACCGCGTTGGTTTCAGGTCGGGGGACCTCCTGCTCCCCGAGATACAGGCCCCTTTATGAGGTGCCGGTATCCCTCTGCATTTAAAGGTCCCGATCACATGACCGCGGCATGTAACCCAAGCAGAGGGATACAGGCACCCCATAAAGGGGCCTGTATCTCGGGGAGCAGGGGGTCCCCGGACCTAAAACCACAGCGGTTCTGCTCCGGAGACCCTCTGCACATCTACACTGTGAATAAAAAACATATATAAATAAACACTCGTTCCTTACCTTAGCGGCTATGTGCTACGGTAACGAAGCAGCATTTGTGTATTTTAATAATATTGTACAGTGAGCAGGGGGTTCCCTGAGCCAGAAATCAAAGCTCAGGGGACCCCCTGCTCCTGCACAATATTATTAAAAATACATAAATGCTGATTCATTACCATAGCGTATAGCCACTGAGGCAATGAAGGGGTTAACCGACCGTGTCCGCTTTATTGTGGGTAGCGGGGGTGGGTGAAGGGGGTATTTGGCCCTTGGTGTGAGTTTAGGACTTGCGGGGGGGTTGCGGGTGCACTTAACCCCTTCACGACCGTAGCAGTTAATACCGCTACGGTCATGAAGGGGTTAAGCCCTCCCGCTACCCCCCGCAAGCCCTAAACAACCACCGTTGGGGCTAATACCCCCTTCACCCACCCCCACTACCCACAATAAAAAAAAACTCACACACAGCAGCCGCAAAAAAATAAATAAATAAATCTAAATAAATAAATAAATAAATGACTATAAATAAATACATTTGAAATACATTTTTATTTATAGTGTAGATGTGCAGGGGGTCTCCGGAGCTGAACCGCGTTGGTTTCAGGTCGGGGGACCTCCTGCTCCCCGAGATACAGGCCCCTTTATGAGGTGCCGGTATCCCTCTGCATTTAAAGGTCCCGATCACGTGACCGCGGCATGTAACCCAAGCAGAGGGATACAGGCACCCCATAAAGGGGCCTGTATCTCGGGGAGCAGGGGGTCCCCGGACCTAAAACCACAGCGGTTCTGCTCCGGAGACCCTCTGCACATCTACACTGTGAATAAAAAACATATATAAATAAACACTCGTTCCTTACCTTAGCGGCTATGTGCTACGGTAACGAAGCAGCATTTGTGTATTTTAATAATATTGTACAGTGAGCAGGGGGTTCCCTGAGCCAGAAATCAAAGCTCAGGGGACCCCCTGCTCCTGCACAATATTATTAAAAATACATAAATGCTGATTCATTACCATAGCGTATAGCCACTGAGGCAATGAAGGGGTTAACCGACCGTGTCCGCTTTATTGTGGGTTGCGGGGGTGGGTGAAGGGGGTATTTGGCCCTTGGTGTGAGTTTAGGACTTGCGGGGGGTTTGCGGGTGCACTTAACCCCTTCACGACCGTAGCAGTTAATACCGCTACGGTCATGAAGGGGTTAAGCCCTCCCGCTACCCCCCGCAAGCCCTAAACAACCACCGTTGGGGCTAATACCCCCTTCACCCACCCCCACTACCCACAATAAAAAAAAACTCACACACAGCAGCCGCAAAAAAATAAATAAATAAATCTAAATAAATAAATAAATAAATGACTATAAATAAATACATTTGAAATACATTTTTATTTATAGTGTAGATGTGCAGGGGGTCTCCGGAGCTGAACCGCGTTGGTTTCAGGTCGGGGGACCTCCTGCTCCCCGAGATACAGGCCCCTTTATGAGGTGCCGGTATCCCTCTGCATTAAAAGGTCCCGATCACGTGTCCGCGGCATGTAAACCAAGCAGAGGGATACCGGCACCCCCTAAAGGGGCCTGTATCTCGGGGAGCAGGGGGTCCCCGGACCTAAAACCACAGTGGTTCTGCTAAGGAGACCCTCTGAACATCTACAGTATAAATAAAACACACACATCAATAAAGAATCGTTCTTTACCTTAGCGGCTATGTGCTATGGTAATGAAGCAGCATTTCTGTATTTTAATAATATTGTACAGTGAGCAGCGGGTTCCCTGAGCCAGAGATTAATGCTCAGGGGACCCCCTGCTCCTGCACAATTTTATTAAAAATACAGAAATGCTGCTTCATTACCATAGCGTATAGCCGCTAAGGCAATGAAGGGTTAAGGCCGAATAAACAATAAATACACTACATACATATTTTTAATGTGTGTTTTAAACCTCCCTGCCTTCACTGTAATCTATGTATAAACCCCTCCCCCTATTGTGTGTGAAGCTTCCCTGCCTTCACTGTAATCTATGTAAAACAACCTCCCCCTATTGTGTGTGAAGCTTCTGTGCCTTCACTGTAATCTATGTAAAACACCCTCCCCCTATTGTGTGTGAAGCTTCCCTGCCTTCACTGTAATCTATGTAAAAAACCCTCCCCCTATTGTGTGTGAAGCTTCCCTGCCTTCACTGCAATCTATGTAAAAAAAAACTCCCCCTATTGTGTCTGCTAAACTTCCCTGCTTTGACTAATCTGTGTAAGCCCCCCTCCCCCTATTGTGTCAGTTAAATCTGCCTGGCCTGTGTTTTCTGTGAGTGCAGTGTACTGTATGTAAATGTGGGGAGGGGGATCCCGTGTAAATAACCACACCCACACCCACTACCCACTACCCACCTGCACATGGCCCCTCCGCTGCTGCAAAACAGAGACAAAAATTAAAACATACAAAGTAATGTCCCCTAACCCCTTAATCACCATAGCGGTTATTAACCGCTACAGTCATTAAGGGGTTAACCCACCCTCACCCACCACTCGGGATGCCTACATACCCTCCCACACTAACCCCCCCCCGTGAGGCCTAACCACCCAGTACCCACAAGGGAGGCCTACCCACATACCGTTGGGGAAACACCCCCCCCCCCACCCCCAGTACCCACAATAAAAACAGTACAGTGACCCACAATAAACAGCTTATAGTTATTAAATACATTACTCACCCCCTGTGCCCCCCCATAAATACAAGATTTATCCTTTTACATACAGGGTTCATAACGCAGACCCACACGAGTCCCCGGTGGGCTGGCGGGGCACCTGGACAGACCTATAGTTTACCAGCAGCCCTTTTTACACAAGTACTGGAGGCCTGCTGGTGGATCCCGCCAGCACCATGGCCCCCAGGTTTTCTCCTTGGGGCACCGTGGGCCACAATTGGGTCCCCACGGTAGGCCCGTGGATATCTGGGAGCCCTGGGTCAGACCCACAGGTGTCTGCGGGGCCTCGGGTGGTTCCCTCGGGGGTCTGGGGAACTCACGGGTGCTCACTACGGGTCCGCGGTGCCCCCACAGAAGTTGGACCACACATCATCATCCCCGCACCTACGGGTCGGCGGTGCCCCCACAGAAGTGGGACCACACATCGTCATCCCCGCAGACTATGGGTCGGCGGTGCCCCCACAGATGTGAGACCACCGCTTCATCCCCGCATGTGTCACCCGTGGAACCACCAGCCTAATACCCTTAGGATACCAGAGGATACCCGCAGGTGGTCTCCAGAGGTCCCACGCAGAACCACGGAACCAACCCTGAATGTAAAAAAAATAAACCTGGCAGTATAGGTTATTTCGGTGTAGGTATAGGGCAGTTAAGATATACAGGGTAAATAAGATATCCAGATATAGAGAAAGGAGAGAGACAGAGAGGGAAGAGAGACAGAGAGGGGAGATAGACAGAGAGGGGAGAGAGACAGAGAGGGGAGAGAGACAGGGAGAGAGACAGAGAGGGGAGGGAGACAGAGAGGGGAGAGAGACAGGGAGACAGAGAGGGGAGAGAGACAGAGAGGGAGACTGGGAGACAGAGGGAGACTAGAAGACAAAGGGAGACAGAGAGACAGATGGAGACTGGGAGACAGAGAGAGACTGGAGGGTGACTGACTGACTAGGGGGGTGACTGACTGACTGGGGGTGGTGACTGACTGACTCGGGGGGGGGGTGACTGACTGACGGGGGGAGACTGGGTGGGGAGGAGGTGACTGACTGGGTTACACACACTCTCCCATACACACACACACACACACACACACTCTCCCATACACACACGGGGGGGAGGAAGAGAGGAAAGGCCGCGACCAGCATCACCACCACGCTCCCCCTCGCACCCATCTCCCACCCCCCATGGGCAGCCACGCGAACCTGGGGGGAAGCGGGGACTTGGGGGGGAACACCCCCACTACCATCTCCTGACTCGCGGGTAGACACAGGGACCTGGGGGGGAGCAGGTGGGAAGGTGTGAAGACCCTGGCACCTATCTCCCACCCCGCGCGGGCAGCAACGGGAACCTGGGGGGAAGCGGGGACCAGGGGGAACACCCCCGCTACCATCTCCCGCCCCGCGGGGGCAGCCACGGGGACCGGTGGGGAAGCAGGGACCGGGGAAGGAAGGGGGGAACACCCCCGCTACCATCTCCCACCCCGTGGGCAGACACGGGGATGGGGGGAATCGGGGCCCGGGGGTGAAGGGGGGAACTCCCCCGCTACCTTCTCCCACCCTGCGGGCAGACATGGGGACTGGGGGGAAGTGGGGAACATCCCCGTTATCATCTCCCGCCCCACAAACCAGTTCACAAGGGGGGTTCACAAGGTAGCGGGCCGCGGGATGCAATGGTTACTAACCTCTTATATATATATATATATACTATTAAGGTTATGGTGGGTAAAAAAAGTGACAAAAACCCTCCACAGTAAAGCATAAAGCAACATATGTATATATGTATTTATGCATGTATAACAGCAAGCATAAAGTATATATATATATATATATATATATATATATATATATATATATATATATATATATATATACAGTGTTCGACAAATCACCCAAAAATCTACTCGCCCAACAAAAAAATCTACTCGCCACCTAGTCCCGCCCCAAACCCTGCCCTAGTCCCGCCCCAACCCCACCCTAGTCCCACCCCCAACCCTGCCCTAGTCCCGCCCCCAACCTCGCCCTAGTCCAGCCCTAACCCCGCCCCTTTAAAAAAAAAAGAATAAATTCATAGTGAGAACAACATTCGTTTTTGACATTAGTTTATTTATTGTATTACTGTACATTATACTACAATTAGTCCTTGTTACGTGTGTTTGTGTGTAAATGTTTCTGAACCCCATAACTAGTGCCTGGACGCCACCGCGTCACAATATTTAAAGCAGCAATCCCGCCTGGGATCTTACCTGATCCGCAGTCCCTCAATGTCCAGGTACCCGCATTCCCGCAATAGTATAAAACATTGGAGGGGATGTGTTCCCTACCTGTCTTCTGGGATAGGGGGGATTCTGATGTCTTCCGTGTGAAGCTTGAGTCAGATCTGGAATAAAGCAGTGAAGGTTATTTCGGTGTAGTATAGGGCAGTTAAGATAAATAGGGTAAATTAGAGATCCAGAGTGTGAGAGAGAGACAGAGAGAGACACACACACACACACACACACACACACACACACACACACACACACACACACACAGAGACACAGAGAGAGAGACACAGAGAGAGAGACACAGAGAGAGAGAGAGAGACACACACACACAGAGAGAGAGAGAGAGAGAGACACAGAGAGAGAGAGAGACACACAGAGATAGAGAGACACACAGAGAGAGAGAGAGAGAGAGACGCACAGAGAGAGAGAGAGACGCACAGAGAGAGAGAGAGACGCACAGAGAGAGAGAGAGACGCACAGAGAAAGAGAGAGACGCACAGAGAAAGAGAGAGACACACAGAGAAAGAGAGAGACACACAGAGAAAGAGAGAGACACACAGAATGAGAGAGACACACAGAGAATGAGAGAGACACACAGAGAATGAGAGAGACACACAGAGAATGAGAGAGACACACAGAGAATGAGAGACACACACAGAGAATGAGAGAGACACACAGAGAATGAGAGAGACACACAGAGAATGAGAGAGTGCGACAGAGAGAGTGCAACAGAGAGAGTGCAACAGAGAGAATGCGACACAGGGAGAGGATGACAGGGAAAGGGTGAGGGTGACAGGGTGAGGGTGACACAGGGTGAGGGTGACACAGGGTGAGGGTGACACAGGGTGAGGGTGACACAGGGTGAGGGTGACAGGGTGACACAGGGAGAGGGTGACAGGGTGAGGGTGACACAGGGTGAGGGTGACACAGGGAGAGGGTGACACAGGGAGAGGGTGACACAGGGAGAGGGTGACACAGGGTGAGGGTGACACAGGGTGACACAGGGAGAGGGTGACACAGGGTGAGGGTGACACAGGGTGAGGGTGACACAGGGAGAGCGTGACACAGGGAGAGGGTGACACAGGGAGAGGGTGACACAGGGAGAGGGTGACACAGGGAGAGGGTAACACAGGGAGAGGGAGAAACAGGGAGAGGGTGACACAGGGAGAGGGAGAGGGTGACACAGGGAGAGGGAGAGGGTGACATAGGGTGAGGGTGACGGTGAGGGTGACACAGGGAGAGGGTGACACAGGGAGAGGGAGAGGGTGACACAGGGAGAGGGAGAGGGTGTAAGGATTCAGGAGTCACGCCGCTCGCGGCGTGCTCCTCACTCACCTGCAGCCCTGCCAGGGTCTCCCGCGGCACACACGGATTCCGCCTCTAAGACGCCGAGCTCCGTTTCCCCTGTGCGCGCGCGCACGTCAGTTCCCTTCTTCTGCCCTCGGTTCAGGGCGTGTGCCCGCGCACGCATCCACAGGCGCAGCCACACGGAGGCGCGGCCACACAGAGGCGCACCAGCCTCTTAAAGGCACAGTACCCTTTTCCAATGCTGCAATTCAATACACCAATTCTTCTAGGATCTATAGCTCCTCCTCCAGGAACTCATCTAGACCTATCCCTGTCTCAGCCTAGCCCATTCACACCCCCCCACCTTGCTACTCTGCCATTGGACCATCTTGCCTATATATACCCTGCAGCTTCATTAACTCGTCGGCTGAGCATAGAATCAGTTGTTCTCATCACTCTCTGCCTCCCTAGTCCTGTCTTGTCCTATCTTGTTTTTCAGTCAGCAGGGGATTCCCTGAGCCAGAAATCTAAACTCAGGGGGCCCCCTGCTCCTGCTCAATATTATTAAAAATACAGAAATGCTGCTTCATTACCATAGCGTATAGCCGCTAAGGCAATGAAGGGGTTAACCCACCATGCCCGCTTTATTGTGGGTAGCGGGGGTGGGTGAAGGGGGTATTTGGCCCTTGGTGTGAGTTTAGGACTTGCGGGGGGGTTGCGGGTGCACTTAACCCCTTCACGACCGTAGCAGTTAATACCGCTACGGTCATGAAGGGGTTAAGCCCTCCCGCTACCCCCCCGCAAGCCCAAAACAAGCACCGTTGGGGCTAATACCCCCTTCACCCACCCCCGCTACCCACAATAAAAAAAAACTCACACACAGCAGCCGCCAAAAAATAAATAAATAAATCTAAATAAATAAATAAATGACTATAAATAAATACATTTGAAATACATTTTTATTTATAGTGTAGATGTGCAGGGGGTCTCCGGAGCTGGACCGCACTGGTTTCAGGTCGGGGGACCCCCTGCTCCCCGAGATACAGACCCCTTTATGAGGAGCCGGTATCCCTCTGCTTGGTTGAAAGGTCCCGATCACGTGACCGCAGCCTGTAACCCAAGCAGAGGGATACCGGCACCCCCTAAAGGGGCCTGTATCTCGTGGAGCAGGGGGTGCCCAGACCTAAAATCACAGCGGTTCAGCTCCGGAGACCCTCTGCACATCTACACTATCAATAAAAATGTATTTTAAATGTATTTATTTATATTCATTTATTTATTTATTTATTTATTTGGATTTATTTATTAATTGTGCTGCTGCTGCAAGTCCTAAACTCACACCAAGGGCCAAACACCCCCTTCACCCATCCCCGCTACCCACAATAAAAAAATTCACGCACAGCAGCCCCACAATTAATAAATAAATCTAAATAAATAAATAAATACATGAAGAGAAATAAATATATACTGTATATATATACTGTATATATACAGTATATATAAAATATAATAACAATCCCTATACATATACAGTATATACTGTGTGTATATATATATACTGTATATATACATATATATATACTGTATATATACACACACAGTACTGTACAGTATATACACACACATGATGAACCAATATACAAATACATGTAGAATGGTTATCAAAATCATACTGTCCTACAAATAACGCTTCTCTATACAGACAATAATAATAATCCATTTAATAATCCTAACTGATCTTACAATATAAAACATAACATTCCAATCCACACAGTACATTGCATTTACATTGTATAAATGCTGCATAAAATCTATGCACCATACAGCAGCGGCAAAGTTTATTTGAGCATTTGCCCGTTTTGTGCCCCTTATGAACGGGGCTTATTCCGGCTGGCGCCAAAACGGAGCCGCGAGCGAGCCGGAATAAGCCCCGTCCCGCGCGTTTAATTTAAATGCCCCCCTCCCCTTCCCCTGCCCTTCCCCGAACCCCTGGATGGCTCCCCTGGCTTGCGCAAAGCTGCGCGCAGCGTCCCCCTTACCTCTGCTGCCTCTGCAGCCTTCGGGAATGCCGGGGAACCCTGGCCCGTGTGACCGGCGCCAGAGTGACGCGCCGCACGCACCAGGGAAAGCCCCAAACGAGCCGCCGGCTTGCCGTCGGTTTCCCCACACCGCGGCTACGGCCGTGCTCAAATAAACAGTGTCGCCACTGTATACATTCTGAAAATGTATATTAACAATATAATTGCAAGCTACTGTACCAGTAAATACAAACACTTCCAAACAAGTCAACTATTTTAACCAATCAAGTAAACAAAAATCAATACAGTATATACTGTAAGTACCAACCAGAAAACACAATTTAAAACCAAAGCTAACCCTTACAATACCAAGGATTACATCTATCTAATTGTAAAAAACATTATACACTGGCAACACACTTTATTGAAGTGTGGCCAGTTCCGCAAGCCGGGAGATTTCCCGGGTTGCAAGTGGCAGCCCCTCGGCGTGCCGCGCATCTCCGATGCGCGGTCACGCGTCATCGGGTGCCTGCGCCCCCTGCACGCGCGTCCAGGGCTCCCCGAGGGAGCCCTGGTGTCCCGCGATGTGGGGGACGGCGGCAGGGGGTTCCGGGGGACCCGGCGGACCCGGCAGCGGTAGGGAGAGCGCCCCGATCGGAGGGCACTCTTCCGCTGCTTTGGCGCCTGCCCGGCACCCTCCGGCGCGCGCCAGGATACTGCTGCGGCCGAGAACGGGCAAATGCTCGAATAAACTCGGCCGCAGCAGTACATTATACACACATTGAAGCATTGCAATAAACAACATACTGTACAGTACAGTACATCCCCTGTATCTCCCTGCCTTCAGTGTAATCTGTTTAAAGCCCCCTCCCCCCTAATGTTTCTGATAAACAGATTACACTGAAGGCAGAGAGATTTAAAGCCCCCTCCCCCCTAATGTTTCTGTTAAACAGATTACAATGAAGGCAGAGAGATTTAAAGCCCCCTCCCCCCTAATGTTTCTGTTAAACAGATTACACTGAAGGCAGAGAGATTTAAAGCCCCCTCCCCCCTAATGTTTCTGTTAAACAGTTACACTTAAGGCAGAGAGATTTAAAGCCCCCTCCCCCCTAATGTTTCTGTAAAACAGATTACACTGAAGGCAGAGAGATTTAACAGAAACATACAGTACATTAGGGGGGAGGGGGCTTTAAACAGATTACACTGAAGGCAGAGAGATGTTTCTGTTACAGTAAATCTCCCTCCCTGCATTGCTGTGAGTGCAGTGTATGTAAATGTGGGGAGGGGGGGGACCCAATGTGCATACTGTGAGGTCTAACCACCCTCACCCCCTACCCACATACCGTTACACCCCCCCCCCATCCTGGCCATGGCCCCTCCACTTCTGCAAAACAGACACAAAAATTAAAACATACAAAGTAATGTCCCCTAACCCCTTAATCACCATAGCGGTTAATAACCGCTACAGTCATGAAGGGGTTAACCCACCCTCACCCACCGCTCGGGATGCCTACATACCCTCCCACACTAGCGTGGGAACTCCATCCCTACTCTGATTGGCTACCGTACCACGTGACAGGTTTTCATTGACGTCACATCCTTTCTCCCCCAAGCCCCTGACACATGGTATACCAGAGCCAATCAGAGTAGGGATAAAGTTCCCACGCTCTGATTGGCTCTAGTACCATGTGTGCACGGCCATGTGTCTTTTAATGATGTCACCTTAAAGGCATTTGAAGCAAAGCCATTCTGATTGGCTGTGCTTTCATTCCCTTTAAGTGACGTCATCATTTTTTTATTATCGGCCAAAACACATGGTTTTCATGGTCCAATCAGGCCCGTGGGAACCATGACGCAAAATGTGACGTCATAGGTCTTTAAAAGCCTATGTCGTCTCATTTTGCAGCCAGACGCCGCGGAGGAAGGACCTCCGGAGAAGAAAAAAGACAAGGGCGTGGCCGATGATGGAAAGAAGACCACGCCCTGCCCCGCCCGGAAGGAGATAGAAGAAAGAAGAATACAGATGAAGATGTATTACAAGTAGAAGACCCGTGGATTGGTTTGGATTTTTAGTTTAATGTTTATTATTTTGAATGGTTTATTATTTTATGGGTTCCTGATCGTGGATTGGTTCGTGAGTAAGCTGGGCAACGGGAGTCGGTGGGGGCAAGTAATGGTAAGTGAACTACAGTAAAGAAATGTATTTTATTTAACTTGTTAATTTTTTCAAAAGGTTTTTTAACATGTGTATTTTTTTTTTTTTGTGGTATATCATTTCTTGCCACTGTATGTATGTATGTACAATATATATGTCTAGAGAGATATACTGTACAGTATACATTCAGGGTAAGAAATGATGATGTTTTAAAAGCTGGATTAGATGTTTTTTAATTATTTTGTGAGTTTAAAGTATTTTAAAATTAGATAGATGTATTATTCCTTGGTATTGTATTGTGTGTTTGAGGAAGGTCAGGGATAGATAGCCTTGGTTGTACTGTAAAGGTTGTATTTTTGTCGGTACTTATATTTTTTCAAAGGCTTAATTGTTCTGCTCTAGGCGTGAATCTGTTAATGGTTTCATTGTTCATGATTGAGTGTGAAATGTTTAGAGATCTAAATAATGATTGATAATTGATTTTTGTTTACGTTGATTAATTTGCAGAATGTATACAGTATGGTGCATAGATTTTATGCATTTTGGAATGTGACTTTTTTCATTGGTTTGTGATCATATACAGTACAGTAGATTGTGAGATCAGTTAGGATTTTTAAAGGAAATTGATTTTAATGTAGTGTCTGTATGGAGACGTGTTTGGTTGTAGGGCAGTATGCTTTTGATAACCCTTCTACATTTATTTGTACTGTATATTGGTTTATCATGGGTGTGTATATAACGTGTGTGTATATGTATATATATATATATATATATATATATATATATATATATATACTGTATATATATATATCTCTCTCTCTCTTTCTCTCTGTCTCTCTGTATATATATATATACAGAATATATATATACTGTATAGTTGAATGATGAAGCCACAGTACAAATTCATGGGTGAAGGGTGGGTATCGTGCCTGTGTGGCTTAACCCCTTAATTACCTTTGCGGTTATTATCCGATAAGGTGTTTAAGGGGTTAATTGATATCTGAATGTAATTGCAATGTATTGGCTTGGTTTTGGCTATGTTTTGTGTGGGCAAGAGAAGGAAGGCGCTGGCGTCGGACACTTCGTATTGATGAGGTAAGTAGTACTTTATTTATTTGTATATGCTAGTTAATGTTTTTAATAATGGGCAATTAATCTATTATCCATATCTGGATAATAGTTATTTTGCACATTATTGTACTGTAGGTGTTGGGGGGGAGGGTGTATGTATTGAATGTATAGGCCAGGTTTATTTTTTTTACATTCAGGGTTACTTCCGTGGTTTTGCGTGGGACCTCTGGAGACCACCCGCGGGGAATCCTCGGGTATCCTAAAGGGTAGCAGGCTGGTGGTTCCACGGGTGACACATGCGGGGATGATGATGTGTGGTCCCACTTCTGTGGGGGCACCGCGGACCCGTAGTCTGCGGGCATGACGATGTGTGGTCCCACTTCTGTGGGGGCACCTCCGACCCGTAGGTGCGGGGATGATGATGTGTGGTCCCACTTCTGTGGGGGCACCGCGGACCCGTAGTGAGCACCCGTGAGTTCCCTAGACCCCCATGGGAACCACCCGAGGCCCCACAGACACCTGTGGGTTTGACCCGGGGCTCCCAGACATCCTTGGGCCTACCGTGGGGGCCCAATTGTGGCTCACAGTGACCCAAGGAGACCACCTGGGCGCCATGGTGCTGGCAGGATCCACCAGCAGGCCTCCAGAACCTGTGGAATGCTGCTGGTAAACTGTAGGTCTGTCCAGGTGCCCTGCCAGCCCACCGGGGACTAGCGTGGGGCTGCGTTATGGACCCTGAATGTAAAAGAATAAATCTTGTATTTATGGGGGGGGGCACAGGGGGTGGGTAATGTATTTAATAAATAGAATGCTGTTTATTGTGGGGCTGTGCATTGTTTTGATTGCGGGGACTGGGGGTGGGGGGTGGGGTTCCCCAACGGTATGTGGGTAGGCCTCCCTTGTGGGTAGTTAGTGGGTGAGGGTTGAGGGTGGTTAGGCCTCACGGGGTGGGGGGTTAGAGTGGGAGGGTATGTACAGTAGGCGTCCCGAGTGGTGGGTGAGGGCGGGTTAACCCCTTCATGACTGTAGCGGTTAATAACCGCTATGGTGATTAAGGGGTTAGGGGACATTACTTTGAAAGTGTTATTTTTTTTCTCTGTTTTACTGTACAGCAGCGGAGGTTGCCATGGGTAGTGGGTAGTGTATTGAATGTATTTATTGGTTATTATGCCTTAACCCCTTCATTACCTTAGCGGCTATACGCTATGCTAATGAAGCCTCGTTTCTGAACTTTTAATAATATTGTGCAGGAGCAGGGGGTCCCCTGAGATTAGATTTCTGTCTCAGGGAACCCCCTGCTCACTGTACAATATTATTAAAAAGACAGAAATGCTGCTTCTTTACCATAGCGCATAGCCGCTAAGCTAAAGAATGATTCTTTAATGATGTGTGTGTTTTATTCACAGTGTACATGTGCAGGGGGTCTCCGGAGCTGAAGCGCACAGGTTTCAGGTCTGGGGACCCCGTGCCCCCCGAGATACAGGCCCCTTTAGGGAGTGTCGGTATCCCTCTGCTCTGCTTGGTTTACAGGCCGCGGTCACGTGATCGGGGCATTTAACGCAGAGGGATACCGGCTCCCCCTAAAGGGGCCTGTATCTCGGGGGGCACGGGGTCCCCCGACCTGAAACCAGTGCGGTTCAGCTCCAGAGACCCCCTGCACATCTACACTATAAATAAAAATGTATTTCAAATGTATTTATTTGTATTTATTTATTTATTTATTGCGGGGATGCTGTGTGTGATTATTTTTTATTGTGTTTAGCGGGGGTGGGTGACGGGGTTTATAAATGTGATTTTATAAATAAAATAAAGAATATTATTTATAGGGGCCTTAGAACAGAAGTTCCCACGCCAATTGCGCGCTCATTGCTCTTTTGTTACAATGTTGCTGGTCTTGCGGGTTTGCAGTCTGGCAGCAAAAAGCAGTTTGTACAGTAGTACTGAGTGTGAGATATTTTATTTAAAAATACAGTACAAAAACCGTGCAACACACAACAACATTCAGTATCCTTTGTTTAAGTACAGCAGGTACTATAGGGTAAAACATGTACTGTACAGTACAGCACAATATTACAGTATGGTCTCACTGAAAGTCCTCCCCATTTTCCAGCCATGGCCGATGCCTTGCATGGCGCAAAACGCCATTAATGCAGTCTCTAACGCCTCTCATTACAGGATCTGTAACAGGGTAATAGCGCTGCATTTCTTCCACAATCTTTTTCCTTAAATTGGCAGGAAGGGCATTTTTTTGGCGATTCCCATCATAGTTCACTTTGAACACCCACTCGCAGTACAATGTGTAGGGAACATGGTGTTTAAATATGATCAAGGCATACTTGTGTGGTATACCAGCACTCCTCACCCTATACTTCTCCCTCAGTGCCGGTGGCAGATCGCACAGGGAGATGTCGGGCACTGTTTGTATGTGAGCGGGTGTAGGAGGTCTTTTGGGAGCGGGTGTACTTGAGGCGATGGGCAATGGTAGGGTGTCTGGGAGGAAGCTTTCCTCCGGTAGTGGTCGCCGGGTTGTCTCCTGGCGTGGTCTTGACGGGGTTGTCATGTCCTCCTCAATAGCATAGTACACTGTATCTTCTGGTGGAGGGGGTGTGCTTGGTGATGGAAGGGGGTTGAAGGTACCATGCATCACATCCATGTCACCCCCCTGCTCCAGCGTCGGGGAAACAGGGGCATTAACACCGAGCAAATAATGTATGCCCGCCAAGTCTGCCTCTATCTTGTGCATCCGTTGATCCAGCCGCTGCTCCATTTGTAGCATCCGTTGCTCCATATGTAGCACCGACTCCAGAAGCAGATCTAGCTTTGCCAGCACACTAGAATTCCCGGGGAGATCCACACTTAGCCCATTCAGGATCCGGTCCAACGAGCTGCTTGTGCATGGCATCTGGAGATCTGGGGGGATGGGTGCAATGGAGGATGAGATGGGGGTTCCCTGGAGAGAAGCGGCATCGATGGAGAGTGGAAGAGGTGACCTGGGGATGCCCGGTACAGGAGAAGCTGCAGCCTGGTGGAAGAGGGATGGAGAAGGTGACCGCTGGATTTCCGGGAGAGAAGCAGAGTCGTCCAAGAGCAAAGGAGACAGTGACCCGTTGATTTCAGAGGCAGCAGCATCTTCAGATGGAACCGGAGAAGATGGGGGTGGAGAAGCCGGGCTGAAGATTTCCGGGACAGCTACAGCAGAGTCGTCGAAGCTTATGGGAAGTGGTCTGCGGATTCGGTGAGTTGGCTGCCATGCGTCTTGCGTACCGAGCACAGTACCGTATTTCTTCTTCACATAATAAGGCTGACGTGTTTTAAAAGCCTTAGCCTTTGGGGTCAGCAGAAGGTTTTCTTTGTTGGCCTTAGCCAGTCGCTTTGAATTTGGCTTGGAAACGGTAACTGCCTTTCTCTTTTTCAGTGTGGCAGGTACAGCAGAGGTGAGATGATTCTTTCGTCCATAGAACCGGGGCTGCTCCATGTAAGCGGGAGGCACAAGGCAGTATCTGGACAATGGCTCAGATAAAGATCAGCAAGTGGTGGGCTATGCAACGTGTACAACCTTTTATGCATGGCGGCCAGGTACAGGTGTTGAAAGTGGGTGGTCTGTTATGTGAGTCATTAACATATAAATACACCATCCATTTTGTGGATTCACTGCACATTGAATACACATCGACTAAACATCGAATACACATTCTTGTGTTTGTATTTCTTTCTACAGTACTCGAAGCAATGCCTGTTAAGAAGATTTCAAAGGATCTCAGCATGAGAATGAAGGAGATGTACACGAGCGGAAAACGAATTGCAGATATCCAGCGCTGGTTAACTGCTTCTGGCCTCGTTGTGCCATCAAGCACCGTGTGCTATCATGCACAAGGAAAAAACAGAGACCGCAAAAAGGCACCAAAGATAACAAATGCGTAAGTATACTGTATTTATAAAACTTAACCAAAAAAAATATAGAAAACTGTAGTGTACATCTACAGTATACCGTATTTATATAGTATATTTATTATATTACAACAGTATATACTGTAGTGTACTGTATGTGTGGTCAATTTATATTTTTTGTGCAGCAGTATACACTTTTGGTATATTGCAATTCATCTGACAACGAATATACAGTATATGATGTGTATTTATTATGATATAACAACAGTATACCGTATTTATATAGTATATTTATTATATTACAACAGTATATACTGTAGTGTACTGTATGTGTGGTCAATTTATATTTTTTGTGCAGCAGTATACACTTTTGGTATATTGCAATTCATCTGACAACGGAATATACAGTATACAGTATGATGTGTATTTATTATGATATAATAACAGTATATTTATATAGTATATTTATATTACAACAGTACTGTATATTTTGTCTATTTATATTTATAGTACAGCAGTATACATTTTTTGAATATTTATATTTACTGTATATTACAACATTACATGTACAGTATACAGTATACATTTTATATTGCTGCATATTAATAACACAATATAATTTCTTTGCATTGTAGGGAGACTACTCTTCTGGTGGACAGAATAAGTGAGGAGAATGATGAGAGGAGCGCATTAAGGGTTAAAAACACTCTTCAGGAAAACCACAATCTGACTGTATCCGAGAGCAGCATAAAGAAGATGAGACGCAGAATTGGATGGAAATATGGACGTGTGAGGTTAGTAGTGGACAGTACAGGAGGTACTGTACTGTAAAGTAAAAGTGTTGTTTTGCAAACTGTACTGCGCTGTGACGCTAACATTTTTTATTCATTGTCATTAGAGAGCGTACCCCATGATACGGGACGCAAACAAAATCAAAAGAGTGCTCCAGGCCCAGGCATGGATCGACAGCGGTGAGACTTTCCAGGATTGCATCTTCACTGATGAGTCTACTGTGTCGCTGGAGAGATTTGCAAGATTTGCGTTCCACAAAAAAGGCCGCATAACTTTGAAGCCGCGGCCAAAACACCCTGTGAAGCTGCATGTGTGGGGTGCCATCTCTAGGCGTGGACCGGGATGCATTGTCGTCTTTGAAGGTACAATTTCTCAAATATAATGCCGCCTAATGCACTGTACTTGACTAGTGTTGCCTTACCGTATGCACTGTACTGTACTATTGAGCACTTTTCTTTTCTTGCTATAGGAATCATGAATAAAGATTTCTTCCAAGACAAACATTGTGCCCGTGATAGTGCGATACATCACACAAGACTTTCCCAATGGTCATCGCTTTTACCAGGACAATGATCCCAAGCACACCGCGTCGACGGCGCATATCCTTGAGCGCGGCATCAACTGGGTGAAGACGCCAGCGGAGTAAGTGCAGTAGACCGTGTCCCATTTATGTTCCCCACTGTTTTTACTGTGTACTGTATCTCTTAAACTAATTGTCCTTTCTTTCCAATCACAGATCGCCAGACTTCAATCCGATCGAAATGGTCTGGCATCAGCTGAAGGACCACATCCGTAAAGTGGCGAAACCCTCCAAGAAGGACGAGTTGAATAAAGCCATAATGAGTTTTTGGAACGATGTACTCACCGTGGAACGATGCAATAAATATATAGACCATATTGCCACTGTGTTGCCCATTGTCATCGCGCGCAATGGACAAGCATCAGGAAAGTAGTACAGTGCTGTAGTATTGTACAGTAGGTACAGTATGATACAGGTAAGTATGGCACAGATTTTAGCTTTCCCAATAGTCAGAGTATACAGTAGTTCCAGTATACAGTACAGTAGACTAGTTTGACTACTAACTGCTCCATTTTTTTCTTTCCAGAGAAAGCTGCACCAGCCACCTACTGTACAGTAGTTCTACCATAATACAGTACGCACATACAGTACAGTACAGTAACTGAACAAAGTTTTTGTTTTCTTGTCGTTCCAGGAAAAAGGGTGCACCAGGGGGGAGGGGGGGCCTTGTGTTCGTCAAATCTGCTTGTGCAGTCAAATGTACAGTATACAAACAGCAGTAATGATGTACACAAAACCTCTCCTCTCTCAATGAACTACTGTACCGCAGACACAATGAGGATACTGTTACAGTATGAAGGGAAAAAGAACAGGATGGGTTATTTAACATTACAGTATACTGTGCAATATTTATACTGTATATTTATATATACTGTATTTTTATTCTAAAGGTATTCGAGAATGTACTCTACTGTATGAGGACCTGGTGACTTTCAACCCTCTCAGACCCACAGAAAGGATTATTTCACATCACTGTATATTTATCTTATACTATATTAGTGAAAGCACTGTATGTTTGCCTGCCTGGATGTCCGGTGTCCCTAGGGGAAATCTCATTGGTCCCTTGGGCCGCCCGCCCCCGCACACCTCTCATTGGCCTGAGGCAGAGTGACGGGCCAAAACACACACACACACACACACACACACACACACACACACACACACACACACACACACACACACACACACACACACACACACACACACACACACAGTGTCACCACACACACACAGTGTCACACACACACAGTGTCACACACACACACACACACACACACACACACACACAGTGACACACACACACACACAGACACACTGACACACACACACACACGGTGTCACACACACACACACACACACACACACACACACACACACACACACACACACACACACACACACACACACACACACACACACACACACACACACACACACACACACACACACACACACACAGTGACACACACACACACACACACACACACACACACACACACACACACACACACACACACACACACACACACACACACACACACACACACACACACACACACACACACACACACACACACACACACTGTCACACACACACACACACACACACACACACACACACACACACACACACACACACACACACACACACACACACACACACACACACACACACACACACACACACACACACACACACACACACACACACACACACACACAGTGTCACACACACACACACACACACACACACACACACACACACACACACACACACACACACACACACACACACACACACACACACACACACACACACACACACACACACACACACACACACACACACACACACACACACACACACAGTGTCACACACACACACACACACACACACAGTGTCACACACACACACACACACACACACACACACACACACACACACACACACACACACACACACACACACACACACACACACACACACACACACACACACACACACACACACACACACACACACACACACACACACACACACACACTGTCACACACACACACACACACACACACACACACACACACACACACACACACACACACACACACACACACACACACACACACACACACACACACACACACACACACACACACACACACACACACACACACACACACACACACAGTGTCACACACACACACACACACAGTGTCACACACACACACACACACACACACACACACACACACACACACACACACACACACACACACACACACACACACACACACACACACACACACACACACACACACACACACACACACACACACACACACACAGTGTCACACACACACACACACCTCCCTGAACATCGTGACCCGCGCGCACCTCCTCCTCTCCCCGTGTCTCCCGCGCTTTCACCCCGCCTCCCCCCCCCCGGCGCCGCTACAGTCAGCGGGACACACACACTATTATTACCCCTTCAGCGCCCCCCCCCCCCACCCAGTGTCAGCGGCCGTGCGAGACCCCCCTCTATATCTCCCCCCCCACACATATACATGCCCCCCCCTCCCCGGCGCTCACAACTCACCCCCCTCCCCGGCGGGGGAACAGCCAGTGGCCAGGCAGCCTGCCTCGCGGCACCGAGTGCCCAAGATGGCGACGGCCTCACTCGCGGCGGCGGCGGACGGAAGCCTCCCTGTTTCCCGCGCTTTCAGTCCCCCCCCCCGGCGCCGCTACAGTCAGCGGGGGAGCGAGCGAGTGCCCGGGACACAGCGGGGGATCGGCCACAACACGCTGCCTCCCGCCTCAGATCCACGTGGGACCTGCCGGACGGGTGAGTGAGCGGCCTTCACCCCCGTTCACCTCCCCTCACCCACCCCTCCCCTCACCCACCCCTCCCCTCACCCTCCCCTCACCTCACCCACCCCTCCCCTCACTCCACTTCCCCTCCCTTCCACATCCCCTCCACCCCCCCTTCCACATCCCCTCCACCCCCCCCTCACCTCCCCTCACCCTCCCCTCACTCCACTTCCCCTCCCTTCCACATCCCCTCCACCCCCCCTTCACCTCCCCTCACCCCCCTTCACCTCCCCTCACCCACCCCTCACCCCCCTTCACCCACCCCTCACCCCCCTTCACCTCCCCTCATCCACCCCTCACCTCCCCTCACCCACCCCTCACCTCTCCTCACTCCACTTCCCCTCCCTTCCACATCCCCTCCACCCCCCTTCACCTCCCCTCCACCCCGCTTCACCTCCCCTCCACCCCGCTTCACCTCCCCTCCACCCCCCTTCACCTCCCCTCCACCCCCCTTCACCTCCCCTCCACCCCCCTTCACCTCCCCTCCACCCCCCTTCACCTCCCCTCCACCCCCCCTTCACCTCCCCTCCACCCCCCTTCACCTCCCCTCCACCCCCCCTTCACCTCCCTGCCACCCCCCCCTTCACCTCCCCGCCCCCCCCCCTTCACCTCCCCGCCCCCCCCCCTTCACCTCCCCGCCACCCCCCCTACACCTCCTCTACACCCCCCCCTTCACCTCCCCTCCACACCCCCTTCACCTCCCCTCCACACCCCCTTCAGCTCCCCTCCACACCCCCTTCAGCTCCCCTCCACACCCCCTTCACCTCCCCTCCACACCCCCTTCAGCTCCCCTCCACACCCCCTTCACCTCCCCTCCACACCCCCTTCACCTCCCCTCCACCCCCCTTCATCTCCCCTCCACCCCCCTTCACCTCCCCTCCACTCCCCTTCCCACCGCCTCCCCCCTTCACCTCCCCTTCCCACTGCCTCCACCGCCTTCCCACCGCCTCCCCCCCCTTCCCACTGCCTCCCCCTCCCCTTCCCACCGCCTCCCCCTCCCCTTCCCTCCGCCTCCCCCTCCCCTTCCCACCGCCTCCCCTTCCCACCGCCTCCCCTTCCCACCGCCTCCCCCTCCCCCCCCTTCCCACCGCCTCCCCCTCCCCCCCCTTCCCACTGCCTCCCCCCCCCTTCCCACCGCCTCCCCCCCCCTTCCCGCCGCCTCCCCCCCCCTTCCCACCACCTCCCCCCCCCTTCCCACCGCCTCCCCCCCCCTTCCCACCACCTCCCCCCCCCCTTCCCACCGCCTCCCCCCCCTTCCCACCGCCTCCCCCCCCTTCCCAACGCCTCCCCCCCCCCCTTCCCACCGCCTCCACCCCCCCTTCCCCTTCCCACCACCCCCCCCTTCCCCTTCCCACCACCCCCCTTCCCCTTCCCACCTCCTCCCCCTTCACGCCACCTCCCCCCTCCTCCCCCTTCCCACCGCCTCCCCCCCCTTCCCAACGCCTCCCCCCCCCCTTCCCACCGCCTCCACCCCCCCTTCCCCTTCCCACCACCCCCCCCTTCCCCTTCCCACCACCCCCCTTCCCCTTCCCACCTCCTCCCCCTTCACGCCACCTCCCCCCTCCTCCCCCTTCACACCACCTCCTCCCCCTTCACACCACCTCCCCCCTCCTCCCCCTTCACACCACCTCCCACCTCCCCCCACCCGCCGCACGCATTCAACAGACAACCCACACACTCGACACACACCTGCCGCATCCTGCCCCTACGCAACAATATCACTGACCAGCTGTCACCCGCACTTGCCACACACCCGCCGCCTCACACCCTAACAGGACCCCAACCCACAGCCAGCACTCACTACCCACGCGCCACCCGTACTGAACACCCATCCGCCGCCTCACACCCTAGCAGGACACACGCCTCACATTTTCACATCACTTATGTCACCAAAATATACATTGTACTGTGGTGTGTTTACAATAAACCATTTTTTTACAACATCGTATTACATTTTCTTCCATCTTTCTTTTCAATATTATTATGAAACCTTTACAACAAATAGTCATCTATTGTTCCACGATTTATAAATAATACTACCTATTACGCATTTACATCCCGGGCAACGCCGGGTATATCAGCTAGTCCTGTATATTTTCAGTAATTTAGAAGCAGTGGCTGTTCTGAACAGCCCAGGGCCAGATTAACAAAACAATGGCTTGGATTGGATTAGCCAGACGATTGATGCTTGGCCAGGGAGGGATTAAAAACTCTAAGGGAGGGGGTGGGTGGTGTAGCTGTAGGATTGTACTGTGTCAGTATTTCCAACGCCAGGTCACCCTAATAATTGCATGAATAAACCCCCAAAGACAAGGCCCAAATATACTAGTACAGTATACTGTACAGTACTGTAAAGTATGTATTATTGTGTGTTGATGTTTTGAATTGCTGTTAACTTGAAAAGTTTCACCATTGTATTGTACTGTATTTGTAAATAAAAGTATTTTGTGGCGACTTCAGCAATAAAAGAACTGGTTAATTTATCTCACATAAAGTACGTGAATACGACCGCAATCACCATTGTACAGTAAATGGGTGCATAGGATGGAACGACAGGTGCTAAAGGGGTATAAATATGATACTGTATTTATCAGTATTGATCAAAGAGAGTTGATCAGAAGGATTCCCCTTATAAAGTATACAGCACTCTATTGTCATTCATACAGTACAGTATACTGTAGTAAAAGGTAGACAACACATGGTCTTGCAGTACAGTATACTGTATTACTAAAAATCTGTCAGGTTGACCAGAATCACTGCGGATATCGGAAAATAATACAATTGTATTAATTCTACGTACTGTATATAAGGGGAATCCTTCTGATCAACTCTCTTTGATCAACACTGATAAATACAGTAATTTATCTCACACTCAGTACTACAAACTGCTTTTTGCTTGCAATAAACAAACAAACAGGGAAATTGTCCAGGTGGTGTGGATACAGGTTAATGCCCCTGTCTGATAGGACAGACTCGGGCAAGAATGGCCTGTGAGAGGTGAATATCCAGAATGGTAGCTGGGATGGAAAGCGCTACCAACTGTGCAGGTATTGAAGTGTGTAGAAATGGGAAGGTGCCGTAGGCATCAAATGTGGAAAGCGCTCACCCAGACTTCATACACTTTGCGCTTTTTGCTTGCAGTCTGCAAAGCCGCAAGACCAGCAACATTGTAAAAAAAGAGCAAAAAAAGAGCAATGAGCGCGAAATTGGCGTGGGAACTTCTGTTCTACGGCCCCTAGAAATAATATTCTTTATTTTATTTATAAACTCACATTTATATATAAAGTATATATTTATTTCTCTTCATGTATTTATTTAGATTTATTTATTAATTGTGGAGCTGCTGTGCATGAGGGGCCATGGCCAGGATGGGGGGGGGGTAACGGTACAGTATGTGGGTAGGGGGTAAGTGTGGTTAGACCTCACAGTACATTATGCACATTGGGCCCCCCCCCTCCCCACATTTACATACTGTACACTGCACGACATCAATGCAGGGAGGGTTTACCAATGCAGGGAGGGTTTACCAATGCAGGTAAGGCTTTAGGCCTTTATATCTCTCTCCCTTCATTGTAATCTGTTTAACACAAACATTAGGGGGGAAGGGGCTTTAGGCCTTTATATCTCTCTCCCTTCAGTGTAATCTGCTTAACAGAAACATTAGGGGGGAAGGGGCTTTAGGCCTTTATATCTCTCTCCCTTCATTGTAATCTGTTTAACACAAACATTAGGGGGGAAGGGGCTTTAGGCCTTTATATCTCTGTCCCTTCAGTGTAATCTGCTTAACAGAAACATTAGGGGGGAGGGGGCTTTAAACAATGCTGTGTATAATGTATAAGGTTTTTTACAATTAGATAGATGTAATCCTTGGTATTGTAAGGGTTAGTTTGGTTTTAAATTGTCTTTTCTGGTTGGTACTTACAGTATATATTGATTTTGGTTTACTTGATTGGTTAAAATACTGTAGTTGACTTGTTTGGAAGTGTTTGTACAGTATTTACTGGTAGAGTAGCTTGCAATTATATTGTTAACATTCATTTGCAGAATGTACAGTACTGTATATGGTGCATAGATTTAATGCTATGCATCATTTACAGTATACAATGTACTGTAAATGCAATGTACTGTGTGGATTGTAATGTTATGTTTTATACTGTATGCTATTCATTAACTTCATTGCTCTACACATCTAGGGATTTCATTCCACCTTACCACCTTTCCTACACATGATTTGTGCTGTAGGCATTGGTTATATCACTGTATGCTAATGCAGATGTGTGATGCTTTGAGACTGTCATTTATACTTTGACAAGTCTACCTTTTGGTGTGTAGTGTGCATTATCCTTAGCGTTGTATACAGTAGGTGCCTTTGAACCCAGTAACCTATTGTGATTCACTTTGATTCTCCCTAGTGTTTTTTGAGTCACTATCCTTTTCATGTTTAGGGTTGACAGTGTGTGTCGTTCCCTAGTGCTGTTCATTAGTGTTTAAGGGTCCATGCCTCTTTTTTAAGTGTTTTTAAATCATGTACTGTTTATTCATCCCTTTTTGCACTGTGTCAAATAAATAAACAAATATATCAATTGCATACCTGAGTGCTCCCATACGGGTTACTTTTTTCTCTTTTCACTCACATACAGTATGTATGTATATATATATATATATATACTGTATATATATATATATATATATATATATATATATATATATATATATATATATATATATATATATATATATATATATATATACAAATATAGCTGTATGATATATATATATATATATACTGTATATATATATATATATATACAGTGTATATATGTACAGTATACTGTATATATATATATATACACAGTGTATATACAGTATATATACAAAGTATATACTGTACAGTATATATTTATTTCTCTTCATGTCTTTATTTATTTATTTATTTAGATTTATTTATTAATTGTGGGGCTGCTGTGCGTGAATTTTTTTTATTGGGGGTGAGGGGGGTGTTTGGCCCTTGGTGTGAGTTTACGACTTGCAGCAGCAGCAGCACAATTAATAAATAAATCTAAATAAATAAATAAATAAATAAATGACAATAAATACATTTGAAATACATTTTTATTGATAGTGTACATGTGCAGGGGGTCTCCGGAGCTGAAGCGCACAGGTTTCAGGTCTGGGGACCCCGTGCCCCCCGAGATACAGGCCCCTTTAGGGGGTGCCGGTATCCCTCTGCTCTGCTTGGTTTACAGGCCGCGATCACGTGATCGGGACCTTTAAACGCAGAGCTCTCAGCACTCAGAAACACAGGCCAGGCAGATTTAACACACACACACAATAGGGGGAGGTTTTTTTACATAGCTTGCAGGGAAGCTTAACGCACACACACAATAGGGGGATAGGGGGAGGGTTTTTTACATAGATTAGAGAGAAGGCAGGGCGTTTTAAAAGCGAGAATAGGGGGAGGGGGTTTTACATAGATTAGAGAGAAGGCAGGGAGTTTTAACACAGACGTGAAAAATATGTATTGAATGTATTAATTGTTTATTATGCCTTAACCCCTTCATTGCCTTAGCGGCTATCCCTGCTCACTTTACAATATTATTAAAATAATGCTTCTTTACCATAGCGCATAGACGCTAAGGTAAAGAACGAGTGTTTATTTATACTGTATATTGTATGTGTTTTATTGATAGTGTACATGTGCAGAGGGTCTCCAGAGCAGAAGCGCACAGGTTTCAGGTCTGTGGACCCCGTGCCCCCCGAGATACAGGCCCCTTTAGGGGGTGCCGGTATCCCTCTGCTCTGCTTGGTTTACAGGCCGCGGTCACGTGATCGGGACCTTTAAACGCAGAGGGATACCGGCACCCCCTAAAGGGGCCTGTATCTCGGGGGGCACGGGGTCCCCAGACCTAAAACCAACGCGGTTCAGCTCCGGAGACCCCCTGCACATCTACACTATCAATAAAAATGTATTTCAAATGTATTTATTGTCATTTATTTATTTATTTTTTGGCGGCTGCTGTGTGTATTTTATTGTTGTGGGTTGCGGGAGGGTGGGTGAATGGGGTATTCGCCCCAACGATGGTTGGGGAGGGCTTGCGGGGGGGGGGGTAGCGGGAGGGCTTAACCCCTTCATGACCGTAGCGGTATTAACTGCTACGGTCGTGAAGGGGTTAAGTGCACCCGCAACCCCCCCCCCCTCCCGCAAGTCCTAAACTCACACCAAGGGCCAAATACCCCCTCACCAATCCCCACTACACACAATAAAGCGGGCACGGTGGGTTAACCCCTTCATTGCCTTAGCGGCTATCCGCTATGGTAATGACGCAGCATTTTCCGTATTTTTAATAATATTGATCAGGAGCAGGGGGGGGGGGGTTCCCTGAGCATTCATTTCTGGCTCAGGGAACCCCCTGCTCACTTTACAATATTATTAAAATAATGCTTCTTTACCATAGCGCATAGACGCTAAGGTAAAGAACGAGTGTTTATTTATACTGTATATTGTATGTGTTTTATTGATAGTGTACATGTGCAGAGGGTCTCCAGAGCAGAAGCGCACAGGTTTCAGGTCTGTGGACCCCGTGCCCCCCGAGATACAGGCCCCTTTAGGGGGTGCCGGTATCCCTCTGCTCTGCTTGGTTTACAGGCCGCGGTCACGTGATCGGGACCTTTAAACGCAGAGGGATACCGGCACCCCCTAAAGGGGCCTGTATCTCGGGGGGCACGGGGTCCCCAGACCTAAAACCAACACGGTTCAGCTCCGGAGACCCCCTGCACATCTACACTATCAATAAAAATGTATTTCAAATGTATTTATTGTCATTTATTTATTTATTTTTTAGCGGCGGCTGCTGTGTGTATTTTTTTAATAATATTGATCAGGAGCAGGGGGGGGGGGGGTTCCCTGAGCATTAATTTCTGGCTCAGGGAGCCCCCTGCTCACTGTACAATATTATTAAATCTCTCTCTGCTGCAAACACATCTCGCCCCCAGTACAGTATGTGCAGTAATTTACTGAACATGTACTGTAGAATAAATGCATAGTTTTATTTATTCGGGTTTATTACACAGTATACTGTTCGGCTGGAAAACATCAGCATACTGTACTGTACAGCACAATATTATCCATCGAAATCCCCCCATTAGCCGTTTTCTTTTCTGAGGAAAAACAAAATGAAAAGTTTTAATGTACAGTAATGGTCAGCCCCCTAAAGAAGTACCCAGCCAGCCCCACCAAAATAATAGTACTCACCATACTGTATTACTGAATTTCTCATTCAGCTTGCGCCGGCGCCGGCCCACTTCCAGTCCAGCTTTCATCATCACCCACGTCGATAGTTTGCAGAGGGACTAGCCCACTTGTAGTCAGCGGGAAATCGCTTAGGTACATGCAAGCTTCATCAAAACTGGCTGCGAAATCCATCTCAGGGTTGTCACCGATGGCGAGGGCATCATGATAAGCTGGTGCTGCTGCTGGTTCTGGTTCTGGTTCTGGCGCAGTGCTTGGCAGGGACTGTCGCTTCTTATTTCGTTTTAACACGACCCTTCGCCTTTTGCCGCCTCCATTATCATAGATACGGGAAAAACCCGGTGCCACACACCAATACCCTCCAAAAAATTGGGGCTCAATACGGTGAAAACAGGGGTCACTACATAACCTTTTCCTTATTGCGCGCTTCCACAAATGAGGAGAAAAATCTGTAAAAGTCATAATTTTGATAAATACTGATAAATTTGAACAACTGTTGCCATCTTATCCTCTGTTGCATTAATAGCGGCCCATATCAAATAAGCATAACTTCTGTCAGGTTTTTGGAAAGCGGGCTCCACTTGAACACTCATGTCTCTGTAGAATACTGTAGTGTAAGCGAAAATGATCTTTGTCTTTATTGACTGTAATACAGTACTGTATGTAAAACCTAAATTGATACATTTTTTGCAACTCTTCCTTCAGTCTCAAGGACAAGTTACAATACTGTAGCATACTGTACTGGGATAAAGTATCTT